>NW_004955464.1:8678933-8763808 GCF_000276665.1 Chinchilla lanigera | reverse complement strand
GTACCGGGAACCGAACTCACGACCTTGCGCTTGCCAGGCAGGCGCTTTTGCCGCTGAGCTAAATCCCCAGCCCCACCAGCTCTTAGATTTCAACTTTGCTACCTGCAGCGTATTTTATTGGGCACATATCTCCAGAATGTTATGATTTGGACAAGGCGAGTGAGTGTATATTTACTGTGAGATGCCTTAAATTTGTTGTTTTAAATCCTTACAAGGCAGATAGAATTGCTCACATCTTTGGGAAAAGTAAATTTAAATTAAACTTCAGAGATTCTTAAATAGCTAAACCAAGCTCAAGGCTAGAGTTTTCAAATGCAGGTCAGATCAACTCCAAACTGTCTTCTTTCCATTACACCATGTAGAATTTTGAATTAAGATCTTCCTGTAGCGTGAATTTATCTGCCAGTATTTCATGAATTGTAGCAGATACACTGGCGAGATGGTTTAAATCAGACTTGATGATTTACTTTTTCTGAGACTATGGAGTGGTACTTTATGCTGATAGATTTTTTTTCTCAGATTCAGGGTTTAAGAAAGGGCTTAAAGGGCTAGGGATATAGCTCAACTGCACAGCACTTGCCTGGCAAGCGCAAGGTCCTGTGTTCAATTCCCAGTACAGAAAGAAAGAAAGAAAGAAAGAAAGAAAGAAAGAAAGAAAGAAAGAAAAAGAAAAAGGGCTTAAAATTTGGTTTCAGATTTGGTTCAGGCTTCTTTTCAAGCTGTTAGTGAATTCTACCTGAAGCCTCATTTCTCCATCATTGTGTGTAGATTGACTACATTTTCAAATTTATAAATAGAGAAAATGACAATGCCCAGTTTGCAAAGTTGTGTGAAATTTAAATGAAGTGATGTACATAAAGACACCCACCACCATTATTATGTGCTCATGTTGGTAGCATTGGAAGGAGTTAATGGTAATTTCTTGCCAAAACATTTTCCTGTATAAACCAAAAGCACTTTTAAATCAGAATTACAACAGGAGTTCCATGTTCTGGGTATTGATTTTGCTAGGCACTTTACAAATACTTCTCCATTACTATATTTATAACATTACATACTAATTGCTCATTTACTTATTTATTTACTTCCTTGAAGGCAGGAACCCTTCCTCTCATACTTCTGGCATTTAACATAATGGTGTCTGGTCCATCAAAGGAACTGATTCATGTTAGGGAACTTAGATTGGCCTTTGTTCCTTTGTATTTCTTTTCCTCTGATAAGCTCACTTCAGTTGTGGGAAGGACCTGTTTAGGTGAAACATTATGCCATCATCATTAAACTTGGCTCATAACTTGCTTTAAAATATGGTAACTAAATAAATTTGAGGTTACTCTAGCTTGACAACAGATGATTCTGAATGTTAGTCTTTTGCTGTTTAAAAAAGCAAATTTTGGGGATGAAAAGAATATATCAAGAATTTGAAGAGTGTGTCAAGTAAAATTTACTTTGTATCTGTGATTTAAAAGGATAAGGTATCCTACTCAAAGAAGTAAACATTTTTCAGTACTTTAGTTTCATATACACATATTACATCCAAGTTATCCTTAGGGATGTAGTAAATTAAAAGAGCCTATCAGAATTACATATTATACAGCTTGATAATATTTTTTAAATTTTACGTTATGTATTTTGCAGAGTCTTATTTCTGCATCTTAAAAATTCCTGTTTGACTTCCCCAGTTAATGAAGCTTCGAAAGCATATTTTGAAAAAGGCAAAGACAAAAATATTAACTTGTTTTTCTGTTATAGTCTAAAATTCTATTTTTATGAAGCAAATCATAAAATACATGTGGTAGATTAAAAAAGAAGAATGATGAGGAAATCAGGGTGAAGGAAAATTAAGGAAATAAAAGTATAAATTCAGGGGTAAGGTTCATCATTCTTTAAAAAAAGTTTTCAGTGAGGTCCTATGTTCTTTATATACAGAGGCTACAATTAGGCACTCATTTTCCTAGCAGTGTTAAAAAGAGAATCCAAGGAATTATTAGATTCAGTGTCCATAAAACAGAGGCAAACCCATCACACAGCGGACAGAGAATATTATTAGTTCATTGTCATAATAAAGAATTTGCCTCAGAGCAGACAGAAATATTCTAATAATTGTGTTGGGGTTTTTTTTGTTGTTGTTTTTGGTTTTTGGTTTTTTTTGTCTCCCTACTTTGCTTCTTGGTCGTGAGATCTTTAATAAATAATGTGTTAGCAGAATCTCTGTATGCAGGAAAAGGGGGGTAGAGAGAAGAGGCTTAGAAAGCATGGAGTGGAATGCTGCCTGGCTGTGTCATACATTCACAAGATGTCCTTGAAGATGGAGCGCAGAACAGAGATCAGGGAAATTTTGGCAGCTGCAGTTGGGAAAATAATGGCTGTTGTGTGATTGGGCAGATCCTGAAAGGAGGCTCCTGCTCAAACCATGTAATTAAGAAAAGTGGGAGCTTTTGTCCAAGTGCAGAACGTTCATAATATCAGAGTTTGTCAGCAGGAGCTTTTAGAACGGATCAGTACTTTTCACTCCCTGATCCAGAGAATGGTTTTCTTATAAATCATCTTCTCTCCTAGCTGTCCTCATGAAGGTTGCTGCCAGGTGATAAGACAGACTTAAGATTGGAACCTTGCTAATTCACAGTGATTCAGAGAAAAGGAGCCCGAACCAGAGACTATTTTGTGAAATGTGATTTTTATTCATTTGGGCTTATATGTGTCCTCTAATGTAGGAGTAAACAGAGTGTGGCCACGGAGAGATCCTATCCTGCAGGATGACCCTCGGGAGGAGAAAATCGTTTTTAATACTGTGGCTCCAAACCGGTGTGAAGGACTTGACATTTTCTTTTTTTTAAGTAATTTCCTTTCAGATTGTAAAATTGTCATAGTCTCACTGTAAAAGTTGGAAAATAATGATGGAGACAAGTATAATAATCACCTATAATCCTACCATTTATTGTTAACATTTTTATTTTTTCCTCCTACTTTATATATGTTTATATAATTGAGATAATCAGTCTTTTATTTTACTTCTTTTTATACATTGTGCACAGTTTCTTATGTTATAAAAACCCGTTATAAACATAATTTTAACAATTGAAAATATTGTATCAGAAAACTACACAGTAAGTTATTTAACCATCAGCCACTCCTGTCAGGCACTTTTCATCTACAGAATTTTGGGTTCTTTTCTGAGTTTCAGAATAGATCTTTGGGCCCAAGAATAGGAACATATAATACAGAAAGGTTATACCAGTTTATTTCCACTGATAACAAGAAAGACCATTTCATTGCACTTAAAGCTTGACAATTGCAAATCTTGAAGTACTCTCTTCTGTGTAAACATATTGCTTACAAATAATTCAAGGACACACTTTTGCCAACCCAGATCTGAGTTCTCACAAACACTTGTGTGGTGGAATTTACTTTTATTCCTGCCTATTCTACCTTCTCAAAAAATTTCCAGGGGGAATTTTGTTCAGCCTGCTTTTAGAGGTATTTTGAGGGTTAAAATTCTCTAATATTTTTTTCTAAAAAAAAAAAAAAAAAAAAAAAATGAAAACCAAAGAAAGAAAGGCAGGGAAAGGGAAGGGGAAAACTTGCAGAGTTTCAAATGTGATAACGTAATTTTCAAATTTAAAAATTACCTACCAGATGATGTTCAGGATCTTTTCACTAATGGATGTATAGATAGACTCTGAGGATGTGTCAATTGTCTATGGTTATAATTTCCCACGGTTACTTATATATACAGTGACGTGCTGAGACCTGTTTTATTTCACTCAACAGTTTTAGCTTCAGAATGCCCCAAATATCCCCTCTCTTTTGAATTGCACAATTGGAAGAGCTATTGGTATTACACAATTCCTCTTAAAAAAGAGAAGGTTGCTTGACACAGACTAGGTATGGTACTAACTCCCTCTACTGCCCTTAACTCTCCTCCTTGTCCTCACCCCAGCTGTGTTAAGAAAACAAGTATACATGAAATAGATTTCTGAAAATTTTAATGAGTGTACATGTAAAACTTAAATTTAGAGACATGTTTGCATTTTTCAGCTAAATCTCAAAGAGTTTGCTTACACTCTGAGCTACTAGCCAGGCATTTTGTAACTATACAATACTTATGTTTACATGAATTGCGCCATTGGTTGCTGCTTATGCATTTAATCAGAAGATAAATCTGACTTAATCAGTCTGTGGGCAGTTTTTCAAATGATTCATTAACTACTCTTTGTATGGAAGATGAAGATAATATATTTACTATCAGAACTGATTCCCATCCCAGCAGGTAGCCATAGCTTATCATTAGACATTTTGATTATTTTATCCACATTAAATGTTCAGGGGTCACAGGAGGTGGAATGGAAGGGTTTGATTTCCAGTTAGACCTGATATTTCTGCAGGAAGCCTGGCTTGCCTATGAAATTCTATTTAAATTAAAATGAAAGTATTTGTCTTTTTTGAATATGATTTTATAAGAAAGCATATTGACACTTTGAGATTATTTTTGTTTACTGGCCATTTTGGAAAGAGGACTGAATTATAGGGTAAGAAAAGATTCACTCATCTTTACAAGGCACTGGGTTATCAAGCTGCCCCTCAGTTCTGGACAGTTTATGGGGAAGTCTGTTAAACCAACCAGGAAGCCAGGTGTGATGGCATGTGCCTGTAATCTCAGTACTCTGGGAGGCTTAAAGCAGGATGATTGAAAGTTAGAGCCTAGCCTGAGCAACTTAATGACTTAGCAAGACCCTATCTCAAAATTAAAAACATTAAAAATGGTTTAGGGATATAGTTCAAAGCGAAAGCCCTAGGTTCAATCCCCAGTAACCCAAAAATCAAAAACAAACAAACAAAAAACCAACCTCAGAGTTTTACTGTTTTACCAGGACTGCACCAAGACAGACACGCCAGCTAATCATTTTAGGACCAAACCAAAACTCTGAAAAACACTGTAAGGTGTAAAGGAGGCCAGTATTTATTTAGGAGAGAAAATTCACACGATATATCATGGGAAGAAGACTAAAAACTTGGATTTGTGTGAATTTGAGAATAATGCCTAAGAGAAATTAAATTTTGATTATGCTTTTCATATCCGTGCTGGCCCTGCTATTTTAAGTATTAATGCCTCTTGTTCTCTCTAGTGACTGCTGATTTTTTAAAAGCTCCAACTACCTCCACTGAGAATACTTTTGGCATGCCTGGGGTTCATCTCCAGTGAAGAAAATGCCATTTCAAAGGAGGTATGCCTCAAGCTTCCCTCCTTTTTACAAACAGCCATTTGTTTAGGACTGAGGCATTTAGGCTGGGAACAGGACTGTCAGTTCAGTATCAGAATGGCATGGAAGTAATCTGAGCATGTCTGATGTGTGTGCTTTGGGCCAGGAGAAGGGCATCATTAGAACAACTCCAGAGGTAGATGCTAAAAGTCAAGGGTGTGTATAGTTGATTTTAGTGAAGTTTTTGCTTATTGCCTTCCTCTGCCATCCTCCCAGCTTGAACCCTGTATGAGTAGGACCAAGTTATTTTTGTTTCCCTCGTAGATCAATGCCTGGGCCCGTAACTGCGTTCAGTAAGCTTGTGTTGAGTTGTATACACTTGTTTTAAGGAGATGCTGAAAATTTATTATCACCTAACTTCCTAGAGTAAATAGATTTTTTAGGTTATTTGTGTATCTGCCCAAAGGTATTATTAAGCTCTCAGAGTGTTTTCCGTGGTTAATATTAATTTTTTTGACTAGAAGTTTCTAGTTACCTGCCAAAAGAATGCACAGAAACTTTATATGAATGGTTTGGGGACTGGAGTGTGGTCTTCAGCCAGGATCCCCTGCTGGTGGTCTTGGTCAGTCATTACCTGTACTTCAGCTGGAGTGGTGGCATTCCCTAGTTCCCTTTTCCTAGGTGATCAGATCATCCACCTCAGCCCCTCCTCTTGGTCACTCTTACTAACGTGTTTCTTTCAAAGCTAAACCATAATGGGGAAAGTGTTGCATTTAGGGAAAAAAATGAACCTGAAAGGACTGCAGCAAGTTAAGCCTTTTGCAAAAAAGAAGGAGGGGCTGGGGATTTTATGATTCAATGAAAGAAACTTTAAAGAAATATGAAACTGGGAGGCTAGGTGGACATTTTTAGTCTCTTTCAAGGAGCAAGAAGACAAGTGAGGAATTATTCCTAAAAATAATGTCTGTCTTCAAGAACACAGAGCGTGCTGTGTAATTTTCTAACTTTGGGGATTTGTTTGTAGGCTTTTAAAAGGCATGTGAGCTACAACAGTCAGGGCTACTCCACCAGTCAAATATACTGCGTATCAGAATTCTATAAGGGTTAAGTGGGAAATGCTGCAAAGAAAATTAGGACTTTTATTTTTGTTCTCATGAATAATTTAAATCTATTTCTTTAATGGTTTGATTCAGTGACTGCCCTTGGTAAACATTATTCTTCATGCTCTTGGGAGCACTTGTTCTATTACATAAAGGTTGGGTTTATGTATAAATTTTCAAAACTCCTTCCAACATGGTAAATGAAAACACCTTTAAATATTATTAAACATTTAATAAGATGCATATGTGTCTCAGTTGTACACACCTGAGACATGTTAGCAGTCCATTCGATCCTTTCTAGTTTCTGGGATTGCTGACATTTAAAGGAGTTTGAAAGTGAAAGAGGAGAGTATTTGGGAAAGAAGCGTTATATTCGTGTGACCTTCAGTGGTTCTTTCCTCCTGACTCTTTCGTATAAATTCAACAATAAAACCACACCTCTCCCAGAAAACCACCTGAACTAGAAGCTAAGAACTGCTAAAGGCATGTGCAGGGTATATGATGGCCTTCACTAGGCTCTTGAATAATGAATGAGGGTAGTGAGTTTTACATCAGGACAGGCTCCTGTAATGTAAAGTTGTTTCCCATCGTATCTCCTGCTTATAGAAAAAGGCCTGACAATTGGTAGTGTCTTTGTTAGTTTTCTCTTGTTGCTGAGGCAAAATACCTGATGCCCAAGATTAAGGAAGAAACAGTTTTTTTAACTCACTTTTTATAGAGGTTTCAGTCTGTAATCAGCTGGCTCCAGGGCAGGGTGGCATGGCACAGGGGCAATCCTTCAAGGCCTCAGAAGACAGAGAAAGCAACAAGAGTAAAAGTAGGGGAACAAGTCTCTTTTCTTCCCTTATATTGTAAGCAGGCTACTCCCCAGCATAGTTGTAGCACTCACACAATCTCCATGCCCTCCTCTTACACAGGATGAGGATGTTTACAAAATAAGCTGGCCTGCTGCTAAGTCACTTAGATAAACTTCTAAACTTCTCAAGTTGACACAATGTAGCAACCATTACAGGTAGATTCTGGATAAAGGAACTGTGGAATGAAAGACAGTCTTTGCATGTCCAATACTCGCTGACTCCCTCAAACAACCCTGTGAAATACAAGCCAATAAAGTAATAATATCATCCCCATTTTATATATAATAAAAAAGAATAGAACAGATAAACAACCAGACACTTACTAAACACTTATTCTATGCCAGCCATACATTTAGATATTACTTCAATTGCAGATTTAAAAAAGATTTTATTGTGGTAAAACACATATAGGATTAAATTTATCACCTTATTTTAGTGTACAAGTCAGTCTATCACCCATTAAACGGTAACTCTCTATTCCTCCCACCCGTCAGGCCCAGGATCCACAAGTCTATATTTTGTCTGTGTTTCAAATTCATTCAAACAGAAGGGTTCAACCTTTCTGTCAAGGCTGACATGGTGTCCTTAGAGAACTTATGGAATGCATTGGCCCTTTCTCCCCTGAAAATCTAACCTATTTT
The DNA here is from genome assembly GCF_000276665.1 of Chinchilla lanigera. NCBI lineage: Eukaryota > Metazoa > Chordata > Mammalia > Rodentia > Chinchillidae > Chinchilla > Chinchilla lanigera. Next base: position 8,756,012 of record NW_004955464.1, on the reverse strand, counting down.
CTCAGATTGAAAGCCCAAAATTAATCTTTCCCATTTAAGCCTGTGACATTTTTGAAGGAAATTCTATGATTAACACTCTTTTTAGTTCTTGATAAAAAATTTTAGATCCCTTGCTCATCACTTATCCACGGTTTACCCTACTCCTAATACCAAGGGGGTGATAACTGTTAAGCACAGTGTCCATCACTGTGGGGATTCCAGGGCTCCATCTCAGTTGATCTCACAGACCCAGACCTAACTATAGTGAAAATAAACACTTTTTATATGACATGGGATGTCCAGGAGGTTTTTACAGGTGCCGTTGGTGAATATAAAGACCCTAGATTGTGGTGAGCAGGTGCCATGAAGAGCAGAGACAGTTGCCTCCACCCCCCATACCATGAGAAAGAGGGTGGCATAGCCTCTGCTCCTTACCTCCCTTCTGCAGAGATAAAAGACCCTGGTGATGATCTGGCAGCTGTGCGTCTGAGGCTTTCCCTCTTGCTTTTGTTGTACATTTCACAGAAAAGAGTGATGGGAGGGGTGAGGTTAATGTGTTGAGTGTGAGTAATTAGTCATTCAAACCATCGACATTTGCAATGACAGGATTTGAGTGCCTACGTTATTGTGCACTGCTCTAATAGTTTATCCCTGAAATTTTCTGCCTGTATAATGTTTCTTAAAATATATCATGGGAACATAAAAGATTTAATATAGTGCTTTGTATAACGATTAGAGTTTGAAATCAACTGAAACCTCCTCAGTGCTCTATCCTGAATTCTGACTGCGATTCTGTCACGTAACTGATACTCAGAAGAGGGAAGGAGAGCAAGTCAGGGATTTGGAACCTGGTCAGCTGCAAAGTCGGCTGTGAGACCCACACAAGATGTTTTGTTAAAGTACGTGTGCACATTTGAGGAACTGATATATTTATTTACAATGAAAACTGGGCTACGAGAATACTGCAGACATTATCCTAAGGAAGTAAGTGTTCCGCTCTTGCCAAGCCAGCCTCTGTGCTGTTGGAGGATGTGCTCCTTACCAACAAGCATTTTCTGGACCTCTGGTCTGTTCCCATGGAAAGAACACAAGTGTCCTTTTCTTTACGCCTGTCTTGTAACCTTAAAATGCTATAGTTTCGTGTTCGTGCATTCAACATCTTTACCTCTTAGCAGCTTCTCTTATTTTCCAGGTTATATTTTAAAATCCTCTTGATTCATTAACATGTCAGTTGATGCTGACCTTTACATATTTGATTGTTCATGTTAGCCTGTGTTGCATCCTGGGATGTATTATTAAGACCAATGAGGGATCTTATTACATATTGTATATTAACACATTTACAAATGTTTCTCACCATTCAGACTGTACAGTTTTATTGAACACATTTTCTCTGTGTCTATATTTATTTTCATCAGTTCTCTCTGGATACACAGAAGAGTAACTGTGTAGTGTCTGTGCGGAGCAAATTGAACTCCATCTCTATTACATAAGAATGACATGACCTAACTTACAGTTGTGGTCTCTTGAAGTAGTTCAGTTGGGGACATTGCAGCTTGTGGCTTTCTCAAAGGTTTGAGCCCAGTTGGGATTGCCTAATCTATTAATAGGGCTCAACTCCAAGAATCAACATAAATTAGAAGTCCACATAGGATATAAAGAGATCTAGAAAGCCAACAGGGACACTGAAACTACTTTGCTGTGGCCTTGATACTTCCTAAGCCTTTCTGGAGCAGATAAATCTGTAAGATATTCACATGGGCAAGCTCAAGCTTTCACCAAATGTCTGTGGCATAAGCATCCAGTGAACAAAAGATAAACTTGACTGCCAGGTGACCTTGAGCAGATTTTTGTTGTTGTTTTTTATCTTTTGAGACAGGGTCTCGCTATGCAGTTCAGGCTGGCCTTGAGCTCACTTTGTAGCCCAGGCTAGTCTCGAACTCACGAAGATCCTCCTGCCTCAGCCTCCCAAGTGCTGGAATTCGTGTGCCACCATGCCCGGCTACCTTGAACAGTTTTGATCCCACAGAATCTCAGCATGCTTAGATGTGATGTACATCTTTTTACGTATTCCATCTTCTCTCATTAATACCAAAAATTTGCCTCAGTGCAGGATATTTTCTAGGTTTCTGTGGAGTAGCTAGAATGGTGCTAAGCAAGAAGGAGATTCCTTAGACTGTGGGACTGGTTTTGTTGCTGGAGTTGAGGGTGTTGCCATAAAATCAAAATACAATAGTTGGGTAGATGGGAGATTTTTCCAACCAGGTCTCCTAGAATAATAAATTCTGATTTTCAAGTTTCTTACTGAGTTGGCATTACTTGCTGTTTGTTGCCACCTACCTCAGTGAAGCAGTGAGATGACACAGCCAAAGAAGGCACTGCACAGGCCCAGGAGGCCCAATGGTTAGGCTGAGCAGAAATCTGCCTTCAGGCCAGGAGTAGTACTGAAGTCGGTAACATCATCCCCATTAACAGGCCCCACCCTCAAACCCACCATCTCCCCATTCTTTTCCTGGACCTTTGCCTTGAGGACAGTGCAGCTGGATAGGCTTTGCTGGGTGCAGTTTCTATCAGTGCTGAGGAGAGCTTGAGTTAAGATTCTTCTCAGAAGCTTTTTGCTTTCTCCTTGCTGTCTGGACCAGCCTTCTGGAATCCTACAGTTGACCTGAAGCCAAGAAGAAAAGTCTGGTGATGTAAGAAGTGGAGCCACTTAAGTTACTTACATGATGGTAAAGAACCTTAGACACTCCTCACCCTCCTCAATTTGCTTTATTTCCCTGGCTCTTCTCCAGACTTCATGTTTTTCTTTTGGTTTCATTTCCCATTTGTGACCATCAAAAGAGGAAACACGGTAGCACTCACCTATGTGGGGCATGATGAAAAGTAGTAGTTATGATGCTTCTAGGCACTTTGTGTTGTAGACATTTAATATGTATAAGCGCCCATCCTGAAGGTAATGCCTCGTGGCAAGGTTTTTTCTAGTTTTGCAGAAGAAGAAACTGAGGCTCAGAGTATTGAAATTACCTCCCTGAAATCACACTGCTAATTAGTGGTAGGACTAGAATTTTAAGACAGTTTTTTTTTTCCACTGAAAAATGTATTTCTTTTTTACTATACCAGTCTGCTTCCAATGAAGAAATAAGCAAAAACAAAATTTAAAAGGTGTTGATGTACATTGATGAGGATGTGGATCAACTAGAACTTTCATTTCCTGCTGGTGGGAGTAAAAATTGATACAACCACTTTGAAAAACTTTTGGTAGTGTCTACACAGCTGAGCATACATATACCCTATGATTCAAAACAAATCTCAAACAGAAATGTGTGTGTATATGCACCAAAAGTCATGTGCAGAGTGTTCATAGCAGCAGTATCTGTAATAGCTCAAAACTAGGTACAATTGAGATGTTGAAAAGAGAAATAAAATGCAGTATTTCCATACAGTAGAATTCTCTATACCAGTGAAGAACAGTCTCCTTGCTACATGTAACAACATAGATGACACTTCAGACATGTGAGAAAAACACAGAAGAGTATATATGCTATGAGTCCATGTATATCAAGTTCAAAAATAAAGTGAAACTATGGATTGGAAGTCAGAATAGTGGTTATTTGGTGGGGCACAGGATGTGTAAATGGCAAAGGAGGGAGCAAGAGGAAATTTTCTGTGGTGTTAGTCACGTTCTGTGCCACGTTCCGAAAAGTGGTTACCCAGGTGTGAGGTGTATTCATGTTATAAACATTTTTTGATATATTTTACTAGATGTATGTTATAGTCAATAAAAAGGCTTATCCCCCCAAAATTTTTCTGAGTAGCCAAATGGTATTTATGGAAGGTACAATTTATCAGCTATCTGCCACACCGTGGTTTCCTAGTCTATAAGATGTAGAGAATTTATACTATGTAGATTATGCCCCATTGCCGTCTTATGAGGAGTCATTAAGAAAAGTTAAATCAGGTGATCAGAGTAACTTGAATAAACATACAATTGTGGTTATGTTATCACTGTACGTAGGTCATGTCACTGGATCTTTCTCACCATTTTGCAAAAAGCAAGTCGTATTGTTCCCATTTTTCAAATGAGGAAAACTGAGGAGCCTAGAGTTTATATTTCTTGCCAGATGCCACACAGCTGCTGAAGGACAGAGCACAATTTCATTTCCAGGGAGCTGATCAGTTTCAGAGGAGACAGAATCCCTGTCATAGTAGATAAGTAGGGGACAATAACAAGGCAAGATGGAAAGGTGGGCCTGATGGGCTGCATTTGGGGCCAGGGAACCTGGGTATAGGCCCAGATTTTGCCCCACTCTGTGGTGATGAAGAAAGTTACTGGACTTCATCTCAAACATGAGAGCATTAAACTAGATTTTATTCCCTTAAGGGCCTTCTGGCTCTGCAGTTTAGTGATTTTCCATTTTTGTCATCCCATACAGGGTATCTTTATGAGATGACTCTATGAGCTTAAACCCATTTTCCAATTAAAATCCTACTCTAGCATTATCTTCTTGGTATTTTTCCTGAATCCTCCTATCCTGTATGCAAGAGGAATGGCTCCCCTTCTCCATCCCTGTTGTCCTCCTACCATTTGTTCACCTGTATCCTAGGTAGACAAGAACCTCCCTAAAGATAAGGACTCTTACTCATTTTTTTTATTTTTTGCAACCTGCCTGGGACCCTTCACACATGCTAGAAAATCTTTAATTAAATGTATAAATACAGAGAAGGTCCTTTTGGAGTCATGTGCAAGAGGACGGACTGCCTTGGGTTGTGCTGGACCTAAGGTGGAAGAGCTGGAGAACGCTTTTGTGCTTTGCTCTATTAGAGATCTAGGAGAAAAAGTAACAGAATGGGTGGGTTACAAATCACGAAATGACACTGCAGTTCCCCAGCATGTACTTATGAAATCAGAAGTTTGATCAGTGTTTAAGTATCAGTGAAAATCTAAACCCTTCCCATGTGGAACAGCTCCACTTAATTTAATGTCATTTTACATTATGAGATAGTTAATAAACAGGTACTGTATTTGATCTTGTGAGTATAGCCCTCTATATTTAGCTTTTTCAGCTTTAATGGAACTATAATTTTAATCATGATTATTACTTTACATTTTAATTATAATTTGGTGTGGCTTAAGTATACATTTCTGAGAGTGATTGTGTAATGAAAACAGGAATTAGCTTTTCATTAACAAAATAATGGGAGAGTTCCCACTGCATTCTAGTCTGTGTTCAAAATCTAAGGGCTGGCCTAAAAATAGCAAGGGGAGTTTAACATTTTAGTTAAAAACATGCTTCTAAATTGGCTGTGTTCACAACCCAGTCTCTTTTTCTCCATCTTGCTTCATCTTGTTCCTTTTCTTTTCAAAAAATAAAATAAAATCTTGCAAGAGAATTTGTATCTTTGAGATTTCAAAAGAATTCTTTGTAATATTTTTTTAATTTAGATAATTAGCACCATGGAGCCTCAGGTGTCAAATGGCCCGACATCCAATACAAGCAATGGACCCTCCAGCAACAACAGAAACTGTCCTTCTCCCATGCAGACAGGGGCAGCCACAGACGACAGCAAAACCAACCTCATCGTCAACTATTTACCCCAAAATATGACCCAAGAGGAATTCAGGAGTCTCTTTGGTAGCATTGGTGAAATAGAATCCTGCAAACTCGTGAGAGACAAAATTACAGGTATGCTCTTCTTCAATATTCTAGGCATGGTATTCACAGCTGTGTTGTTCCGTTGGCTATGTGGACCTGGGCAGAAATGCATATACATAATTATTCACCAGAGTGTCTGCATCATGCACCCCACATGCAAGCATGTCATGACGCAAACTCACACCATATACATCTGTGTACACCACATAAACCCATACTGTAGACTGGTAGGACTAGGAAGCAGATGAAGATTTTGGAGCTTCTCCACCTTTATGTGAAAGGATCCTCTGGTTTGATCCTCTTTTATTGTTAATGAGCCATCTGCTTCCTTTGCTCTGTAGTTCCCATTTCTACCCTCTGCCCTCCCTGTATTCCACACTAGTTTTTATTCATTTCTTTCCCTCCCAAACATTTGGTGTATATGTATCCAGTTTTCTTTCATGTGCTGAGACAAGTACTTTAAGTACTTTAAAGGGGGCCAGGATGGGCTTGTGGAAGGATGATACAACTGCTTATTGTCCCTGGAAAGAAACAGGCCCTAAGGGTAGCAGGGTATTCTGAAATATAACTACTCTGCAGTAGAAGGGAAATGCTTAATGAAGATCTGCTTGTGAGATATTTTTTATGGTTTATTTTGAAGATACTCTTTGAGAAGATAGGGGCTTTTTCTTAATAGTGAAATATTTCTACATAGAACTACGTTAGTTGTAATTTTTACATTCTGATTTTTTTCCAAATTGACATTTGTTCATTGAGGCCATAATGTTTGCCACCCAATAATACTGTAATTCTCTGGGGAGAAATTTCTCTGTAAGCTTACAGAAAAAGAAAATATTTTCTTAGAAAACCATTGGTTTACACCATGAGGTCAGTGAAGCTGCTGCTGTCTGTTACTCTGCCCCTAAAATTATTCACCTCAACTCTGAGCACTTGTCAGTTGAGAGTGTTGACTTTTGTTTCCCTTTCCTCGGATAATTTAGCTGACAAGGACCTGGCCGAAGTCTCTCAGAAGCTGTATGATTAAAATAAGGAGATACATCCCCTTGATCTTTAAATCAGATGCTACAGTGTCTGTGTGTGCATACAGATATATACATTCTCCCATTCTCATAATTCACATGTGAATTTGTCCCTTATAAGTTAAGCACTTTGCAACATCATAAAACTGAAATAATATTGCTGCTTTCTATAATGTGGATCGTGCAACCATAAACACAATTTCCTCATTGTAAAATTGGACAATACTTCAAGGATGTGTTATAAGGATGAAACGAGAGACTGGTTGTATAGCATTTAGCACAATGCCCATTGGATGGAAGTCTTTCAGTAAATGGAGGATGTCATTATTAGAGATACAACTGGCATGCCTTAAGGAAAGTACCAGAACAGAAAAATATTAAGGTTTCCAAATAGGACTAGGCTTTATGATCTTATCCCAGAGCAGTGATCATTTATACTTTAACAGAATTGCCTATAGTTTTAGAAAGCTCTTGTTTAGATTCCTGAATGAGCTTTATATAATATAATGATAATTCCAACCAAATTAAAACCAGTTAACCATATTATTCTTCCTCCCACTCCTATATAGAAAGCATATTTTTGGTTTGGTCTTACCTTCTAAATAGGGAGTCTGCCAGCTATTCCGTGAATATTATTAATCACCTTTTCAGAAGAATTCCCTTAGAATGGTAGTGAGATTTTTGAGAAGTACTGATTCATGGTGTTGTTCCTTGTTTTCTAAAGACACATGTTTAAACAAGCAGATTCCTTTACTGAAAGAATGCTAATTTGGTAGTTCACCGAGTGGATTTGAAAAGGAGTGACAGCTTCGGAGACAGCCTTTAATTTGGTATACAAAACCAAAATTGTCAACTTTGGTTTGTTTAGCACCCTCTCCAGCACAAGCAGAGACATACAGTAGCATCTGAGCTTAAAGAATAAGCTTATGGGTTGAAAGCAGAAATACAATTCACGCATAAATTTATAATTATGCAGTTTTTTAATTCATGCAAAAATTTTTTCTTACTTGTAGAGAACTTATGGGAATGAGGCAGAGAAATACAGAGAGATTAGAGATATTTGCCCTCATTTGGTAGCAGTGTTTAATAAAAGTAGAACTTGTGGTTGTAAAGAGTGCTTATTAAATTCTTCATTTACACTACCTAATTAATTCTAGCATTTTAAATTAACAGTGAAACTGGTCCCTGCTGTGCCATTCCATAGATGAAGCATATTTCCTCCATCCACCCGTTGTTCAGGTTTAATTGGCTATGCTAAAAGTCAGAGAGGGAGAGAAAGAGGGAGAGAGGGCAGTGAGGAGATGGGAAGGCAGGGGAATCGCTCTAGCAGAAGAGAAGAAACCTACACCCCAATCGCTCTAGCATAGCCTCTGAGGTATGCTTTGGCAGTTAAGTCATAACACAGGATGGGAGAGGTGAGGTATCACATTAGGCAAGTGGAGAGGCTGAGCTGATGGTTCAGAAGTCAGGGTAAATTACATCATAGGTATTTTTGTTGCCCTGATTTTTAACATCCCTGCCCCCTCCCCCCGTTCCCTCCAACACCTCCTACAGATCTCAATGCATCTCAATTCCGTGAAGTTTACAAAGAGTTCTAAATATCTAGTGGGAGGACTGGGGGGGTGGGAAGTGGCAAGGAGATAAGAATTCAAGATTAAGATTTTCCAGTCCTCGGGCCACTCCCTAAATCGGTATAGTGGATTCCTTTAGAAGGTTCTAGTTTCTATAAATTCAGATCCCTTGAGAGGAAGTGATGCTGTTGCCTTAACAGCAGGCTGGACTTACTCCTGGCTTTGGGTTACTGATGACTTCTCCATTTGAGAATACATAGAAGAAATTTGGGCATGGACTTAAGCGATGTGGTCCTGAGGAAATGCACGCCACCACTTAGCAAGCACTTATTCTGTGCTAGATATTTGCTCATCACTGGACGTATCGTATTTCATTCAACACAGAACCTTTATTTTCTTACATGAGAAAACTGAATCTAAGTGAGGCTAAGTAACTTCTCCGGCAGAACAGTTACTAGCAGTTGGTAGAGCTTAGAGTTCGTTACTAGTTTTCAAAGGCATGATTTTATTCCAAAGCATACATAAGGTGAAGACTCGTACTTAAACCTACACCCCATAACCCAGTGCAACATGTATTTCTCTGAATAGAAGTTTCGGGCCATCCTGTGCAGAATCGGCCTAATGCACCACGGCTTTATCAAGACTCCTGTACATGAAGGGAAACAAAGATAACAATATTGGTCATCCACTGGGGATATAACTCAGCCTGCATTTTCCTTCACGGTAGAGCCAAATTTGCTTAAAGCACCAAGTTTAAGATTGCCTTAACAGTGCTTTTGGGCACCTCTGATATTTAAGTCATGTCTTCTCAAGAGACCTTTGATTTTCGTTTGCCAATTAGAAAAAGACTCTTATCAGAGTAATCGAGGTGTAAGGAAGAGAAAAACACATATCTCAAGTTGCTTTTGTGTGTAGCCGTGGGCACAGGATGGCATTGGAAGCCAACTGCATTGTTTTTCTCCTTCATCTACCTGCAGCCTCTACTGATGGAGAAAAAAGGAACTGGCACATGGCCCACACTATTCATGCCACCTGAAAACTCAGGCAAAGAAGCCCAAACCCCTCCTAGACATTATATTATTTCCATGAACTTAAGATAATTGGTATAGGTCTTATGTTTTGTTTTGTTGCTATTTGCTTTTGGTTTTGTTTTGTAAGCATTATTCGCCTTGCTGGGTCCAAATTTCCATATGATTGTTAATTTAGGGGAGAAACTATACAAGCTGGCTAGGATAGAACTAATCCTGGTGGCTCAGGCTATGTCTTAAAGCCAGCAGAGCCAGAATGCTAAACTGCATATTTATAACTGCCCCACTCCAAAAAGAATTTTAAAAAGAAAAAGAAGAAGAAAAATCCCTAGAAAGAAAGAAGTCAATGTCAGACAGTTTTGATCTGCCCATTCACATTTTGTGATTATTTGCATCACAATGATAAAAAGAAATGAAGCACATATTTTCACTTGATGTCTCTCTCTATGTTTCAGGCACTGTAGTTTTCAAGAGTAGTTTTCTATCCAGTTCAGGCAAGTGAGAGCTCTGAGGGGAGATTTTGAAGACAGGACGGTCTAAACTGTACATTCATTACAATACTGACTATATGAAGAGACCAGTATATAGACAGGCAGTAATTGCTGCGGGTGATTGGACAAGGTAGGGCCCTCAATAGCTGGAAATATAGAGAAAGGTTAGAAAGGTAGATTTAGGATTTAAAAAGAGGAAAGAAGGGTAATGAAATGGGCTAAAATTCCAGTTGAAGAACAAAACATTTTTTTTATTCCTCTGTGCTTGGGTCAAAGGAAGTAGAGCTGGAACATGTATCTTGGGAAGCAGGAGTCTAATGAAACAACATTGCAAATTAAATAAAGCATGCCAAAAAATAATGTTGGTTAGAGTTGTACCGGGTGAACAGAGAATTCTTAAACACCACTCATATTTTTAATCCCATTTCTTTGGTTTTCTTTTTCCTTGAAAACACATGTCTTTGGCTTAATTAATTTTATCATTTAGCAGAAAAAAACAGAACAAGGGAAAAAGATAAACTCTCCGCTACTGTGGACATGTGGGTGAATACTTGGCCACTGCCTTTGCGTCAGGGTTTTCATCTCTAATTAAAGGAATCAATTCAGTTTTGATGTGGTGCATGGGTAAATTCTGTTCTTAGATTTGTGAAAGTGCTAATAATCCTGCATATCTCTCTCAGTAAGTCAGGTGGACCGTAGACCATAGTGATGAGAAAAATCTATTAGTTTCCAGGCCAGGATGTCTGACACAGAGTACAAACCTATTGGGTGTAAGGGGGAGAGGAAAGGAGGATGGTCCTGGGTTGTTTTATGTTACCTCCTGTGCTTTCAAGGAACTGGACTTACAGGAACACTATGGAAATTTGATTACTTCTGAGATAACCGTATAAATAATAAATGATTCTGAAAATCCTAAAATATGACAGTGCTTTGAAGTTATTCTTGAAATGTGTAGTCAGCCATAAGCTGAGTGTATTAGCATAATTTCTTACTGCACACAGCAAAGGCAAGAATAATAGCAGTGGCTTCATATGTTTTTGTGTATCTCAACATGTGTTCTGGGGACTATATTAAATGACTTAATTATAATATATCATTTAAATGTTAAATCCGGTTTCTTGGAAAATTATAAGAACAACCAATGTTTGGGAAGGGGGTTCTAGCTCAGTACTAGAGTGCCAGGCATGTGAAAAGTTCTGGGTTTGACCCCCATCCCCACAAAAGAGAAAACAGTAGCCAGTGCTTAATGAGCAGTTACTCTGTGCTGAGCACTGTGCTAAGATCAGTAGGCGGAGTCTCATGTAATCCTCAAGAGTGCCTTTTTACAGATAAAGAAATTAAGTAACTTGCACAAGGCAACTTAGCTTCCAAGTATGAGAGTTAAGACTTGAACCCAGTGCTAACTAATTGTGAGTTAAGCAACGTAAACTTTATGTCTGATAGTTTCTTCTAAAATACTAAGCTGATTCCTTTCCCTGTAGAAACCAATTCAGCTAGTATACCTAGGGAATGAAAACTTTTAGCACAGGAAAACATAATTAGAGCCCCAAACCCTTTGTCTTGGAAAATAGCACTCTATGTGTTAAAAAAAATAAAATATTTTAGTTATGCAGGTAACTGTTTACCTGAACAAGGAAGATAGACTTGGAGTAGTTTTTCACTTCTGGTTTTCTCCCTTCTTGAATACCTTTCACTGTATTTACCTTGTCTTTATTTTACAAGCACCATATTGAAATGAATGCTGCCTTAGATTTAAGCATAGTTAAAACCCAGCCACAATTAGCCATATCCAGAAAATCCTAAGATATTATTTAGCTAAATAAGCATTTCTTCCATACACATCGGAGGAGTGTTTGTTAGTGATGGGAAAAGTACAGAAAATAGTAGCATTTATCAACATACTTTGCTCTGATTTGAAATATGTGCTAGCATAGTGTGATGTATCTCCTGAATTCAGAGGAAAATTGGGCAGATTTGCATTCATCATTTTATTTATCACTTTACTGTAGTCATACATATTCCATAAGGAAAAATAAAAAGTTTTGATTTGTTGACTTGAGAGGGGAGGTTGGTTGTTGCTGGAGATGAATGGAAAATTTCTAGGTATGGAGATTTGGCAGCCTAATAAGGTTACAAAATAGGCAATAGGGGTCTGCTTTATTAAAGGGAACTTGAAGAACATCAGAACATTAAGTGCAGACAGTAAACCATGTAATCATTGTGCTTCTTATATACCTATCAAGGGCAATCAGGGACCTTCCATTCTTCCTAATTAGGACTTGGCAGTTGAGTGGAGCTGTGAGGTTTAAGGTTTGTGCAAGTACATTATGCATCTTTCGACACAATTTTTCCCCAGGATGGCTGTAGTGAGGATTACAGACCAGGTATGGTTTCATTTTGCCTCCTGGCTATCTTCCCCTTCATCTTCTCTTCCAAAGCAGACTGTTCTGCCCTGCTTCCGAACTCGGATAATCGTAGGAAAGTATTCTCACATCCCAGGAGAGATGTCTCAAAGGATTTTTACCTAGGATGTGAATCAGGTCTGGGTATTTTAAGGATTTTCTATTTCTGTGCTTTAGCTGACTGTTTGGTTCGTAAGACCAATTCCCTATTCACCAAACTTCCTCTCCCTTCCCTAACGCTCTCTCCCTCCCTCCTTCTCTCTCTCTCTTCTTCTGCTTCTGCCTCTCTCTCTCTCTCTCTCTCTCTCTCTCTCTCTCTCTCTCTCTCTCTCTCCACATACTCACTCCCCCCCCCTTCTTTGTAGAATGCCATGGTTGATTGAGACTAGGAACTATGCAGGAAGGTAATGTCAAACTGAAATTTCCACACATTATCTAAAAATGTAATTCATCAGCTTTGGGGTAGGAGAAAAGTGCTTTTTGAAATGTGTTAATGGGAAATTCATTTTTTTCTTGTATTCTGAAAGGTGTGGTACTGGTGATTTCTTTTATCACTCTACCCCCCTGCCCCCACCCTCATTCTGCATTTTTCTTGCTGCTCTCCAATGATGAACTCTGTATATGCTTTTATTCTTTATAAAAACTGAAGATCTTTAAGTTGCCTTTTCGTTTTTGCTGCAGTGCCAGAATGAGCTTTGATGGGAGGAGATATCTCTATTTTGGAGAAAAGATAAAATTTAGATAGAGACCATATATTTGTATAAGGCTTTTAAATTTCTAAAATATTTTCAATCAACCAATAGTATTCATTTAATGTCTGCTCTCTCTCTCTCTGATGAAATAAATGTTATTCTCTTTCTTTCTCTCTCCTAAATTCTGTATCAGGATTTGCAGGGAAACCAGAAAAGATAACACATAGTTTGTGCTCACATTTTGCTACAGAGGCAGTGAGTAAAGGAAGCCATGAGAAATGATAGAGCCCTCCATCAGCCCACAAATCTGAAAGGGACACCTTTGCTGTTTTGTACGAGTGTTTTGTTTTGTTTTTCACCAAGGACTGATCTCATCTTTCCTGACCATAACTATTAATGTCATTGGAAAGACAGCACAAAAGGATGCAAAGCAATATCATGAGATTTGAGATTTGATGGAATGCCTACTATGTCTCAGCTGCATTATTAGTGATATGATCTCATTGAAGCTCTATATTTTGTATGAGCAGTAAAAATTATTAGCCCATTTTGCAGATGAGGAAGCCAAGCCCATAATTAGTCAGCTGGTAAAGTGACTCTTTAACTACAAAGCCTATAATCTTTCTATTATCTTACCACTCCGCCTGTATGGAATGAAAATTAAGACAGCATCAGCTATGAGCATTCAAAGGAGAAAAAGACGACAGTGGACTGGGGTTCTCAGAGCTAGTGTCTAAGAAGAGTGAGCTTTGAATTGGGCTATGAACTTAGCAAAAATTAGATTGTCGACCAGTCCATGCTGAGGAAACAGCTGACCAAGCTATAGAAACATTGTTAAAGAGCATGCATTGTGTCCCCCTCCAAATTTACATGTTGAGGTCCACACTCCCAATATAACTGTGTTTGGAAATGGGGCCTTTATAGAAGTAATGAAGGTTAAATGAGGTTATAATCATAGGATTCAGTAAGAGTACTGCCTATATAAGAGAGAAGAGCACTGTCTTTCTACTTGTACACATCGAGCAAGAAGGCAGCCATCTCAAAGTCTGAAAGAGAGCATTTACCAGGACCCAATCATGCCAGCACCCTCATCTCAGGCCTTCAGCCTTCAGAACTATGAGGAAATGAATTTCTGCTGTTTAAGTTATACAGTCCAGAATATTTTGTTATTGACAACTCACACTGACTGATACAGACTTTATAAAGGAATAATGAATAGAACAGCCAGGAAAATAACAATATCTTAGGGAGGTAATGTAACATATCTAAAGTCACAGCTAATAAGTAGTAGAGTCTGTGTTCCTCCTGCTTTACTAATAAATAACAGTACTTAACACAGAAGGAGACTGACAGTTTGCAGATTTCCCTTGACATCTGTGAACTCTTAAGTCCTTATCTCACTGAGGTCAGTGACTCTCTTAGCTTATACTTCAGTTTTTTGCTGACTTTTAAGTTAGATTTTCTGCTTGGCTGTTGTTTTATAGTTGAATGTCTAGGAAGATCCAGGGCCTCACTAACCCAAAGTAGTTACAGCTAGTTAGGCTAGTAACTCTAATTTCTATAGCTACTAATGGGAATTTTCATTACAAACAACTTGAATAAGATTATTTTATTGGTGATATGAGTATAAAATATATGCCTAGTAATTCCTGATATTTGCCCTTCATGTTTATTTGCAAACACTTTTATATTCAATACTTCCTTTAACCTGTTGAAGTATCTAGTATAAACACTTTCTATACTCACTTTACTGGTGAGACTGGGACAGCTGAAAGACTTTAGGCAAAAAGACGTGGCTTCTTATTTTCGTTGGTATTTCTTACTTTCACTTTTTTTCACTTATTTCCTGTTCTGCTTTTAAGTGATACCTTCATATTTACTAATATGCTCCTTTTGATCCAAAATATATCTGAATTGGCTCATAAAATAATATAGAAAATGGTGGTCCGTGCCTGTAATCTGAGCACTTGGGAGCCTGAGGCAGGAGGATTTCATAGTGGGGTACATAGTGAGTTCAAGGCCAGTCTGCATCACATGGCAAGACTCTGTCTCAAAAAACAAATATAAAAAAGATAATATAGAAAAGAGTTAATATTAAATAGCTCATAGATTTCTTTTTTAAAGAGATGGAAGTGGATGGAGAATGATACAAAGAGACCGGAGGAAAATTAGTAAATTAAGTGTGATTAGTAACAGACCAAGGAGCCTCAGTTTTCTTTACATTAAGGAAAAACAAATGGTGACATCCTTTCACCCTTTCTCAATCGGTAACCCGGAGCCCAGCCTCATGCCCTCCTCCTACCACCCTCACTGTAGCTACTACCCTGGCTATACAGGGCTTTATGGGTGGAGACAGTGGCCAGCTATAGTAGAGGGTGGGATATATAAAGTCTGAAATTACATACATGGGATTTTCTTTTTCTTTCTTACCTGGACCCATTTTGGGATTGATTGACTTGTTTTTGTTTTATGGCCAAGGAAGACAGTAACACAGAGAAGCTGCCTGAGTGGAGTCCCTGTTTGTATTAGCATAGGTGTAAGCAGTGTGCCAGAGAAAGTGTTCTGAAGCAGACCTTCATTGCCGACTAACCTGAACTGAAGTTTTACCGGTTTCTGAGTCTCTGCAGTCTCCCTTCTCCCTTCATACTGTGAAGCTAACTGGGTGTGCAGGGTCTTCATTCAGTCTTCTGCTTCCGCCTCTGTGATGAGTGGTCCCTCCCTGAGTTCTGGCCGAAAGCCCTGAGCTGGACAACAGATAGGACACTTGAATGTCACTCTCACTTCCTAGTCCTGAAGTGAGAAGCCAGAACTCATTCTCAGCCACCTCTGCTCTTCCCAGTGCCCCTCACCAGTCAGTGTAGGCTTCCCAGTGCGACAGACCATCCTCTAAGTGCAAAACTGAGAGAACCAACCAGAAGGTCTGCACTGCCAATGCTCACACACATATTCCCCAGCTTAGTCACTTTGTTCATTACTGAGACAAAATACCTGACACCCACAAATTAAAGGAGGAAAGGTTTATTTCATCTCAAAGTTTATAGAGGTTTCAGTCTATAGCCAGCTGGCTCCAAGGCAAGGTGGTGTTGCAGAGGGGTATTACAGAGGAGAAACAGTTCATATCATCACAGGCAGAAGTCAGCAAGCAACAAACCTTCCTTCTCTCTGTCCCTTCATATTCCATCCAGGCTATGAGCCTATTGAGTGGTGGCATCCCTACCCGGGTTGGGGCTTCTGTTATCCACACCCAGAACCATGCTAACCTAACTTAGTTATCACACACCCTTAATCCTGGTGTCACATACCCTAGGCTAGTAGTGGCGAATCTATTGGACACATACCGTAGTGGGCTGTTTGTATCACTGAAAGCTCTAAAAAATTTGCCATCACTGCCCTAGATCCAACCACCCCAAAAAGCCCCACCTTGGGTTATATCAGGCTTTAAAGAGACATCTAGATACAAACTGTAACACCCCCAAACATTTCCTGGTCAAGAAATACCAAACAGTACTTTGAGGTAAACAGGAAAGAGATGGACATCAATGAAAGTCCTGCCCCTCCCCCACAAGCACATATGAGTGGAAGGTTCCACATAAGTCACTTTATCCCCCATCAAACTCTCTTCCATTAGAGAAGATGAATCCCACCCCTATTTTCTTCAGATTGTACTTGTGAGTTCAACCGAGGTGACATAGGTGAAGACACTTTGTAACAGTAATGAATCACAGTTTTGGGTGTTTCTGGAAGATTGTGAGTGAAAGCTTTTATTTCAGTATTTAAAATACTAGAATAATTTCTGAAATTGTAAGAATTACACTGCCTTTATGAGTGGAAATATGATAGCATAAAGGATCCACCACGTTCTCATTCAAGTTCTAGCTGCAGGACTTTCAGTGGACCGACATTCTTTCCCAAGGGCTGTGGTCCATAAAAACAGGTAATAACGCTGGCTTTTCCCACTTGCTGAATGTTGTGAATCACACGAGCTGCTAACGTGTTGGCAAGTTGTTAAACTGATATACCAATTCATCGTATTACGGTGGTCATCTAGAAGAAGGACGTTGAAGGCAGGGGATTTATGAGGTAAAGCAAATAGTCAACCCCATGTGATAAGCTAGCCTTGCTTTCTAGTCTGATTTCCAGATGTTTTGTTCAGTTATCTAAGTACATCCCAACAAAAGCTGATTAACTGTCTCAGACAGCAGTGTCTAACTGTTATTAATGCTCAAGATGATCAAATTACAATGCCACAGATCCTACTTGCGCTGTTGATATTAGATTTTGGATTCCGGTCTATAATGAATGATTTCTTTCCTCCATGCCTTGGAAAAATTGGTTAACAGAGTTCATAAGAAAGTTTAATTAGCAGGCTGTTTGTGAAAATAGCGGTTATGAGTCATCATTCACAACGAACTAACATTTCTCAGGCTTGAATTTGTTCTTCTGGTTTTAGATCCTTCAGTTTGGAAAGCTGGTGTCTGAATGTTGCCCACTTGAACTGTACCATGTAATAAACAAAAACATCAAATTCTTAAAATGAGAGAGAGAGAGAGAAACAGAGAGAGAAGGTATACGGTGTCTGTATATCTGTGTATGTGTCTGTGTCTTCCAGAGGAATGTCCTGGGTTTACTGGAATCCAGCAAACCTGTATCTACACCCTAGCCGTATCATTACTAGCTGTGTAACAGGCAAATTTCCACTCTCTGTGCCTATTTCCTCATTCTTAAAACAGGAATATAGATAGGTTATTGTGAGCTTTACACGTAGAATACTCAGTAAACACCTAGCATACAATAATATAATTCTTATAGCAGTTTGCTGAAATGTAGATATTATTAACCCTATTCTATGTATCAGGAGATGGGCTCAGAAAAATTAAGTAACTTGTTCAAGGTCACACTGCTTTTAAAAAGCAGAGTAGAGTTGAGCCTATGTATGTTTGATCCAAAGCCTCTCTTTTTATCTGCTATACCATACTACTTTGTAGGGTCATATGCCTAGTTAATTAAATGTAGCTACTGTATAAATGTCTTCATGTGTGTACCTATAAGTGTGTGCTCTGTATCCTTGTAGCCATAGAATTAGCGCCTCCCCCCCCATCCTTGGTTCTCTTCTTGAGCTCATTTCATGCTGGCCTCTGACATAGTAAGAGGAACTAGACTTACACAACTAGTACCAATGTGAAAACACACCCTTCAGGCACCTTACTCCCCTCACCATTGTGCATCTCTGACCTGTGTATAGATGATCCTAGAATCAGAACTGTGTGAGGTCTTCTAAGAAAGGAAATCACACCCTGTCACAGTGAAACAAGACTTTAAAAGTATTCTCTGGCATGCTCTCCTCATTTTCCAGTGTCCCCTCTATTATCTCAGGAACTGAGGCTCAGCCCTGGGAACAAAACTCCTTATCTTCGGGTGATTACATCCGCAGACAGTATCAGTCCTGTTTCAAAGGGTAGTGTTCACTTGACAATCCTATCTAAAAGTTTTTCCCCAAATTGTTTCATCTGTAATAGACTTTTTGAAAGGGAGTGCTGTGGCAAAAGAAGTTTGTGGACCTGAAGTGAACCAATCAAAGGAGTTCCTTTAATCACTGCTTTTTGAATTTGTACTAACATGCATTGTAAAACTTAAAAGGAAGGTATAAGATGCAGCATTCCCCAAGAAACCTTTTTTCCTCGGGTCTTGTGTATACTGTACTCTCCAAGCCGGGAGGGAAGAATGAGGTTCCATGAGGGATAGGTTTAGAGCAGAGAGAGGGGCCAATCTGGATAGTTCCTTCCTGATTCTCTTCGTTATTAAGGAAGGTGTGAGACCCTCTGCAGCTTGTGGGTGGCCAAGTGGAGCCCGTGGTGTGCTGGGAAGGTCTCACCTATCCCCAGGAGGTACAGACAGTGGTGCTATGTGAGTCCATTTCTCTAGCATCAGCACAGTCCCATCACACACTAGCCAGTTTCTGGGATGTTACTGAGTACAGAGCACCTTCTGGGCATGACTAAAACTATGGCTTTATTTAGTGTCCTGATTTTTGGGATGACATTTCAT
The DNA here is from genome assembly GCF_000276665.1 of Chinchilla lanigera. Taxonomy (NCBI): domain Eukaryota; kingdom Metazoa; phylum Chordata; class Mammalia; order Rodentia; family Chinchillidae; genus Chinchilla; species Chinchilla lanigera. Next base: position 8,737,131 of record NW_004955464.1, on the reverse strand, counting down.
TTTCCATTGCTGTAAAAAGAGCTGAGCCATTAATTGTTCACATTTTGCAATCTTGCATGTATTGCCAGGCATGCCTTCATTTCCACATCTACCACCTATAGCAGTGTACCAGAGCTGCCCGTTCTTGCTTGGCGTACCCATTCTGGACATTGCATTAAGGTTTTAGAAAACGAAAAAGATGGCTTTCCCCTTCAGTTCCTACTCCACTGACTTACCTCTGCAGGAATTCTTTTCTTTGGGGGTTATTTATTATTTCTTCATTTTACCTTCCTACCCGCAAGCGGACTGGTGATTAAAAAGAGAAAGAAAAATATACTTTTGTTTCTTGGTTATTTTCTTTTTCATGGAGAATTTCTTTGTTTGTTTAAAAAAAAAAAACCTGTGGTGGAGTCAGACTACCACAGTGGTGAGCTTCATGTCTGGTATCTCACCCTGTCCTTGGTGAAGGGGACGGACATGTTTGTCCTTGCATTTCACACAACTGTTAGTGGTAGTCCCAAGGCCAGGGAACCCGAAGCCTGCACCTCAGAAAGGACACACTGACAGAAGTTTTCAGATGAAGTCCTGCTCCGGCTAATATTGGACATCCTGATTTATCCTGCACATTTATTTATCTCATCTCCTTCAGTGAGAAGTTTGAATTTTTTTTTACTTTGAATAAATGCGGTTTTAAAGGATTTATATTTTCTTAATATTTATGGAGCATTACTTTGTGCCAATCCTTCTCACAAAATGTACCTCATTTAATCTGAATCTCAACACAGTCTCAGGTATCCTGCCACGGTACCCTGCCCTCTGTAAGAACGTTGTCGGGTGGGAGTTTGGGAAGTCGGTGTCTTAGTGTTAAATACAGCAGTTCCATTCACCCACAGACACTGCACCCACAGAAGATCTCATCTTTCCCTAGTTATGTCCCCTTTACAGTAAACATAATTAGTATAAACCTGGTAATTCTTTTCCTCACTCTTTCTTCGTTGCTAACCCCGTCATCTTAAACATCAGTTGCATATCTGGAATCAACTGTTGGTTTGCCTCCACTGTGGGTGGGAATCCTTGTCTATCTGACATCCTAACTTTTGTTTCATGTGAGAAGCCAACAAAGAATTAAGAATTCTGGTTCATTTTTATGGCTGAGATTTTGCCAAAATCCTCCTCTTTTTGTTTCAACCCTTGTTAAAAATACTTTTAAATGTGTAACTATTCTTTCCTGTTTGGAAGGATATTCTGAACATAATTTAATGTCATGTAGTTTCAATTAGGAATCTTTTGTTGCCCCAGGTTTATCAGTCTCAACATTCCTTCTTTTTGTGTAATAAATGCTGAAGGTGAGATAGTTGTCATTGAGGCTTTTATCGTCTCCAGTGCATCACCTAGGAAATTTTTCCCTTTTTTGTTTTGTTTTGTTTGTTGTTGTTTGTTATTGTTGTTTTGAACTAAGTACTTGATACTAGCTTCTTATCTTATGAATTTCCCTTCTTTCTGGGGCAAACAGAAGAAAAATAGGACCTGGATTAGGTCTGTTTTTCATTTATTGAGGTTTTTTATAGAAATTTATACTTGAAGACATATCATTTGGAGCAACTTATGTTATAGGATAAACCAAAAGGGATTTTTTAAAATCTCTTTTGACAATTGATTGATTGACTTTTCTTAATTGCAAAATGTACCTTTCTGTTTGGGGGACTATGGAAATGATTGTATATACTCTAAATTTCCGTAGTAGCAGAGGCATCATTTCACATCCATGTGAATAGCTGTGTTGATATACACTCTGCAGTCAGTAAACTCTCTTAAAAGCCTGTGTGAGCTTTGGAGATGGATGGACCCATTTTGGGATCTGAGGCTGCTGAACATAAGTCTCTTTGATTTTAAATAGCAGTGATAATGCCAACCTTGCTTGATTGTTTTAGGAAGTAGATGGTAGAAATAACATACATAGTATAGTGACTGGCATTCCAAAAGGGATGACTTTTTGTTACTATTCATTCATCTCTTCAGCATAGTTCTATTGAAAGTCTACTATGTGCCAGACGCTGGTCATACCAAGGTTAATAAGGCCCACATGTCCCTGCCCTTAAGAAACTTGAGTCCATTGGGAAATATATTCAGTTCAACAAGCCTTGTCTGGGTCAAACACTTTCCCTTTTGCCATCTTGATGCCACATGGTGAATGGAAATAATGTCTACTTAGAAAGCCAGAACGTAGCTTATGGAAATAACCAAGGACTGGCCCAAAATAACCTTAAATACTTTGGATACTGAGAATAAGGAAGGCTGGTCAACAGTGTTATTGATAGAATGCAGACACACTCAGAATTTCGGATTCCAAAGTAATTCCTGACTCTGCCAGAGGTATAGGTAAATCCCCCATACACACCTGAAGACAGATGCAGTTAGATGTAGGATTCACAGCACAGTTGATATCAACAACCAGTGGCCACGTGAAAGTGAGAGCTGTAAAGTTTGTGGCAGTCCCTCCTCCTCAGGAATAGGTATTCATAGTGTCCCTCTTTCTGGGATGCCCTTCTCTGACTGTTGCCCTTGACTACTCCTTGCCTGGCTACCTCATCAGTCTTTTCAAAATAGCCTCAGTGAAAGCATCACACCCTCCAGAAAGCCTCTCCTCCTTGTCACACAGCACCCCGTCCTCTACCGTCCTTGTCAGGAGCTGGGTCTGACTTTCTAGCTGGACCGTAAACACCTTGCTCCTCCCTTGATCCTCAGTTCCTAAACACTGGTCTGCACACTCAATTCCTTGACACTAAAGTCTTTTCTGAGCCTGGCGTTCTCTGGTGCACCAGATCTGGTTTGACCTGCATACCGAGCTGGGAGTGGGGAATGGGATACTTGGGTTATGTATTGGAACTGAGTGGAAAAAAGGACTTAGAGATAGTGCTAGAAGACCTAGGGTTTCTCAAAGTCTCAGGCACACTGTGCTATTTTAGGACAGATGTTTAGCATCCAAATGCACACATATTCGAGAAACTGGGGCACAGAAAAAAGTACATTGGCTCTGGAGTCAGATGGGCCTGAGTACTGTTCTTTAGCCAGATAACCTTGGGTGAGTTACAGCTCCTTCTGGGCCTTAGTTTGCCCCTCTGTAATGCAAAGGGTAGAAAGACCAGCTTCAGAGGGTTATAAAGATTTGTGTAATGTTATACATAAAATGTTTCATCCGTAGTAGGTGCTTCATAAATATTCCTTGTTATGTTTGTTTTCTTGGTAAGAAATCAGGGTAAACTGAAACTGTGAACATTGAGTCTAATATAAATAGAACTTTGGAATCTTAGCATTTGAGAGGATATTGTGGGTACACCTTGTCAGCTGCTCCAGCATCTCCTGACAAAAGGTCAGTCTGGCTTCTGTTTGTATATTTCTAATCGTGGGGCCCTGAGCACCTCACAAGACAGCCCATCCCCTTATAAAATCACTGTTAGAAAGTTCTTCCTTTTACCACAGCAAAAATTTTCCCCCTAACTTCCTTCCTCAGCCTGATCCTTATCCTCACCTGTGGTCACCACATCAGTGGACCCTTGACCGCCTTTCAAATACTAGAAGGGGCTCTGAGCACCTCTGAAGTTTTCTTTCCATCTGAGCAGATGCTCACATGTAGTTCAGGTGTGACTTACGGCATCTGGTTCCCTATCTCTTGCCAGCTGCCTCTGGACACGGGTGAGGCTCTGGCAAAAAGATTGTCCTGCTCTTCCTGTCCCCCTCCTTTTAGTGTGCAGGATTACTGAGAGTGATGAAGAAGATGTAAATAGAGATGTGAATGGATAATATTCAGTTAATCATTCACCCACCAGCATTTACTTGGTACCCAGTAATGTCATCAACCTTTTTGTAGGTAGTGGGGCACAGAGACAGTTGCGAGGTCATCTTGGTCTCGAGTTGCTCACAGTCTAGTGGGGAACCAAGCAAACTAAGAGGTTATTTTGAAATAGCAAGAGTGTGTACCTGACAGGCAAGACTGAGAACTGGTTTCCACACAGGTCTTATTGAGCATCACTGTAGAACCAGCTTGAAGAAATCATGATGCCTCAGTCTTTTCAGTCATTTGACAAGTGTTGGTGAGTTGCAGTCACTTCACTTATGCCACATGTCCCGCCTGCAGTGTTCCTGCCTCAGGGCCTTTGCACATGAATTTCCCTCTGTCTGTTGCCCTTATAGCAGATAGGGGTGATTGTCTACCTCCTCTCCATCAGGCCTTTGCTTTTATGTCATCCTAGCAGTGCGGCCTTTTCTAACTATCCTGACAGAAATTTGCAACCCTACTCTGGTATTGCCTTTTCCTCTTCTCTGCTTTATTTTCTCCCTAAAATTCACCAGCATCTGACAAGTTTTGGTTTGGTTTGGGTTGGGTTGGGTTGGGTTGGGTTGGTGGAGGATTTTTTGTTGTTTTTTTGTTTTTTGTATTTTTGAAACAAGGTTTCACTATGCAGTCCAGACTGGCCTTGAACTCACTTTGTAGCCCAGGCTGGCCTCCAACTCACAGTGATCCTCCTGCCTCAGCCTCCTGAGTACTAGAATTACAGGCATGCCCCACCACACCTGGCTCACCATCTGACAAACTTTATACATTTTATTTATATTTCTCATCAGTCTTTCTGCACCCACAATCAAAATATAAATTCAGTGATGGCAAAAACTAAATATGTTTTGTTCTCTTCTATGTTCCCCGTGATTGGAACTGTGCCTGGATCATAACAGTTGCCAAATAAATATCTCCAGGATAAATTTAGTACTTGGAACCCAGTGTGGTGGCACATGCCGATAATCCCAGCACTTGGGAGGCAGAGGCAGGAGGATCCCTGTGAGTTTGAGATCAGCCTGAGCTACATAGTAAGACCCTGTCTCAAAATAAAATTAATAATGATGATAATTTAGTGTTGAATTCAGCTCTCAAATTGGAAAGTCATGCCTTTGATAGGGGAACCCTACCAAAACTTACTACTTTGTCAAAGCTCAGCTCAAATGCTCCTTCAGAAAGCTTGCTCTCCTCCGCTGAGTCAGAATCAGTCTCCACCTCCTCTCAGTTTATAGCTCCTCTTATACATAGCTTTGAAAGGAAAATCTTGCCTGGTGTGGTAGTGTGTGCCTATAAACCCAATACTCAGAGAGGCTAAAGCAGGAGGATCACTAGTTCAAGCCTAGCTTGAGTGACTTAGCAAGATACTCCTCAAAATGAAAAGGACTGGAGTTGTAGCCCAGCGCAGAGGTCCTGGGTTCGATCCCCAGTACCACCTAAAAAAAAAAAAAAAAAAAAAAAAAAGAAGGGAAGGGAGAGAGGGAGGGAATTCCTCTGGTATGCAGTAAATCTACTACTTATAAAGGAGTTCCATTCCAGGGGAATGTTCTTTAAATCAGATTTGTTCATCAGTCAAAAAAAGTGAGTCTTACACATCTTTGACACAAATAGACAATGTATATATTGCTTCACGCCTCCTAGCAGTCCCCTCCATATCACCACTGCTTTTCCTCCTGCTTCCGGACCTCCTGGGCTCTGGCTGAGCGCTGCACTGCTGTACACTATCGCACTCTACAGTGAGCGCACAGCAGCACAGCTAGGACAGTGTCCCACACACGTGTGAGCTACTTGCATGATTTGTTCACATCTACGAGTGTTCATATGTTGGCGACTTACCGTATTTATTATTTTTTTTCTGGGCTATAATTAGTTCTTATGTCTGTTGTTCTCTTTAACATAATAAGCCTCCAGAAGGCATAAACAATTTCATGATCATTTTAGGGTCCATCCGTAGAGTGTAGCATGTAACAGGTGCCAGTTATATGTAATATTTGTGTAGCTATATTATGTGCTCCAACATAAAAGAAAAGCATCGTAAGCATTCTCCATCTTCAGGGACGTTTGGGCCTCAGCAAGGAGACAACATGTACATAGACAATAGTGTGAGGCAGTATCTAACACGGTATGAGGAAAAAAGGAAAAGGATCTATTATATGCCAGCACTTCACATGCATTATTATGTTTCATACTCCCAGTAAGCCTTTGAAAAGATAATATTATCCCCACTTTGTACATGAAAATACCAAAGCAGAAAGAGACAATGCAAAGTTGGGGGACCAAAAAATAACATATATCAAGTAATCCTGAGGATTTTCCTGTAAGACCTTCCTTTCCTCTGTTACAAGGGGTTGGGTGTATAGTTTTCCAAGAAACAAAGGCCAGGGTCACACAGCTGTAAGCACAAGAACTGAGATTCAGACCTACATCTGATCTACTCCAAGTTTCCAGTGCATCTGAGTCTTGCATTTTTAAATCATCTGAGAATCTTGTTGAAGTGAAGATTCTGACTGAGTAGTTCTAGGATAGGACTTTTGCATCTGCATTTCTCACAAATCCCTCAGTGATGCCAGTAATATTGGTACAAGGGGCACACCTGAAGTAACAGACTTGAAATCGTACCTAGTCTGAGCCAGTTGTGTAAACCGTCATCATTGTCATCATCATCATCGTCGTCATCGTCGTCGTCACCATCTGTCTTCTGATAGTTGGATGTAGTACCACTGGATTTGCAGGAAAAAAATCCAAAACTTAGACTAACCAAAACTGTTAAATGCCAAGAGGAGGGGTGAGAGGAACAGAGTCACTGGTGCTCCAGAACTCCAAGGTGTCCTCAGTCTCAGAGCCCCCAGTGCAGGGTCAGGTGTGTGTGTCCGTTTTGTACTTACCCAGTGCCAGACACTGCTGAGTACTTATCCCAAGGCTGGCCCTTGTGGAGAGAAAACTTAGGCTATCACACAGACCTGGATTCACTCAGCTCCCAGCCCTGAAGCCTACTTTGGGCAAGTTATTTCAATATTTCTTAAACCTCACTTTCTATGTCTGCACAATGGGCTGGACAAAACCCTTTTCACACAGGATTAAATTAGGTAACATGAGTAAGCCACTTTGCACAGTGCCTGGCACAAAGTGGCACCAAATAAACTGCGGCTGCTGTTAATCTCTGTTTTATTCTAATCCTCACAGAGATCCTTTGATCTTGAGGATTAAGGGATTATTTGTATTTTTCCAGATAAGGGAAGAGGCTGATGAAGTTTAAATGACTTAACCAAGGTTATACAGCAAGTATGATTTTGAGCCACACACACACACACACATTTATATACGCAGTAACAACCACAGATCTCTCTGACCCTCTTTTGATGTGTTCAGATAGATTCAAGGCAGTTTAAAGGAGGGAATGGCATCTCAGAACCGGCAGTGAGGTCGTCCTAGGATTTGGAGCTGGCTGCGGTTAGGCTGGTGTGTGAATTATCGGCAAGTAGATGATCTTGAGGTGACTAGGGATTTTATCATGTGCTTTGAGAGCAGGATTTCAGCCTGAGCTAAGGGTTCTAACATCCACAAAAATTCCTTACTCAACTCAGAAGTTGTCATCAACAGCAACTACCCATCTGGCTACCTCCTCAGGGGCTTTGCAGATGAGGGGAGTAACTGTTGGGGTTCTGGAAAATGATGGTTTTTAGAGAAAGAAAGAGCAAAGTGTGCAGGTTGGCAGTGCAGAAATGCTGAGGTTCCTTCAGGCCAGTTTCTTCTGTGATTGGCCATGAGGAGGGCAGCATCAGAGAAATCTTCAGGATCCTAAGTGCAAAGAAAAACCACTTCTACACAGAATCCTGGAGAAAAAAATGAGTTAGAATTAGCTGTGATTAGTACACCTTCCGGAGATCGAATACAATAAAAGTGGTTAAAACAAACTAAAGATAATTTACTCTTTTCAGATGATTCAAAAAAGCTTCTAAAGTATTTCTGAGTCTCAAAATAGTTGTTAATAAATAACATTTTAGTTCAAGTGAGGTAACTATGATTATAGTAAATGCACAAAGATAATTCAATGAATGTAATCTTGATAACCCGAAAGATCTAGACAAAGAGATGAGCAAATTATGGCCCAAGGGCCAAATTAGGCCTACTGCCTGTTTTTCGATTAAATTTTATTGGACCACAGCCATACTATTTATTTATGCATTGTCTCTAGCTGCTACACAGTGGCAAAACTGTCACAATAGGGACCGTGGAACCCACCAAACCTAAACTGTGTACTATCTTATCCCACACATTAAAAAAAAAAAATTGCCTGCCATTCTTCTAGAGTGAGAGTCAGCTCTGTGATGTTGGGCAAATTATAGTTTTCTCTTAGCTTTAGTTTCTCCATCTGTAATGACGATTTTTCTCTTCTCATATAGGGTTGTTCTAAGAATCAGTGCAGTGGAATGGATGGGAAAGCACTTGTAAATTCAAAATCACTGTGGAATTTGGGCAGGGGTGATTTTCATTGTTCTCCTGAGCTGTCCTGGAGGAGAATCCACCCAGGACATCGTGTTTTGTTTTCCAGTGCCTGGTGTCAGTGTGTTGTGCTCTGTCCTCCCTCATAAATGCAAAATGAATCCCCCAGGTACTCCCTGTTTGCCCCTTTTCCCTTCAAATGTACAAAACATTCTGGTCATATACTTCCAGACATGGAAGATTAGTACAGATGCCTACAGTGATTCTTTACTTCTTAAGCAATTTTGAGTATTTATTACGTACAAGGATGCAACTTTTGTAAGGTAGTTCTTGTGAAGTATTTGGTTTCTTAGGGGAGAAAATAAATATGAAAGTTATTTTAACAGAATGAAGATGTTGCCATGTTATAGCAAGAGAACAAATTGTGTGTTTGTGTGTGCACACACATGCCTAGGCTTTATAAAAACAAAAATATTCAGGTTCAGATTTGAGAACACCTTGCTAGCTACTTGTAGTGGCACATACTTGTAATCCCAGCACTCTGGGAGCACAACACATTTGAGCCCAGCCTGTGAAACTTAGCAACTTTGTGAAACTCTGTCTCAAAATTTTGAAAAGGACTAGGGATGTAGCTCAGTACAAAGGCCTTGAGATCAATCCCAAGTACTACCAGCAAAAAAAAAAACCAGCTTGTTCAAAACAAGAACCTGTTTAGTCCAAAATACTGAAGTACTTTAAAATGTAGCCATTACGTACAACAATTTTCTCTTAGAAGCTACATTCTAAATTATAAATTCTAATCCCAGACTCTATGAATATATTTCCTACAGGTACTTGCTAAGTGGGGTTCCCTTGCCTATGCTAGCTGGACAGGATTATTAGCGACTGCACAAATATAAGAGTTACAGACCATGTGGGCGTAAAGGAGCTAGACACTCACTATAACTTCTAAATTTTGGAGATAATCTCTATTTCATATCTTATTTTTTCAGCAAAGATAGTTCGATGAATGTAATCTTGATGATTTCATTTTTTATTTGTTCAACTTGCCACAAAATAGATTTATAAATTGAAAACAAACATAAAGTTTGTCTTAGTTTTCTGATCTTAAAACACTGTTGAATACCTTTAGGATCAAATCTTATTTCTGTTCATAAAGGGAGAAGATGTAGCTATTTGAAAAAGATAAAAACAATAATAAAAAGATAAGAATAATAATAAAAAGACTATCAACTTAAGCTCCAGACTAGGTCCTCCGGGCCCTCCCAGCATCATGACTCTTTGGTCCTCATGGAGAAAGTGTTGGTATTCTTTATGAATGTGTTCCACCCGTAGTTTTCCATGTAAATTTAAATACAGAACCTCAGATCCCAAAGCCACCACCAATATATAACCACCAAAATTAAAACATAAATTTTTTCCTCATTTTACTCTCCCTTTTTATTAAAAAGTTCCTAAAGAAATGAGACATCTGCCTGGAGATTTAATCTTCTGTAGGGCGTTTTGAAAGAGAAAACTAGATCCGTAGACTATTTTCATTAGACAAAGCTGGACTCCTCCTATGATGGTGAAAGAGAACCTGCTTGTGAACTAGGCTAACCACAGGTGTTTCATTTTACTGCCAGTGTATATCTTTCAATTCGTAGGAAACTCTTTCTATCCTCTTGTTCAATGCAGTGGTTTAGAGTTTTAGAGTTTGCAGTTTATTATTTTATAGGAAAAATGTCTATTGTTTAACCCTTCTTTTCTGAAATGGCATTCGTCTGGTATTCAGCCTTCCTCAAAGCACCTTCATTCTTGATATCACATTCCATCTTCCTAAACCTAAGGCAGATGAGATAACAACACAGTGCTAATTGTAGTCAGGAGCACAGGGGATGGTGGATTTGGGACTCACGTTGGCAGGTAGGTTGATGTATCTTTCTGGGCAAGAGTCCTTTCCCTCACTTGACTTTTGGAACCTCCCTAAGACCTGAGCCCAAGTGTGTTTTCTTTCTATCATAGCAAAGCTCTAAAACAGAGATAGAATGTAGAGACTCTGCCCATTATGTTTATTGCAGATTTCCATCAATATATGAATAATCTTAGAGGGATAGTATATGGGAACAGGCACCTTTGGTAAGCATGACACATTTCTCCACATACATTCCATCACTAGAATGAATAGGAAGTTTTTCAGTGTGCCTCAGGGCTAATGTTTGCAATTAAATGATGAGTGTTTTGTTTATCTTTTTCATATTCAATTTTCATTTTACACAGATTAGGCTGAAAAATAGGCCATCTAGCCAGTTTCCAATAACTTACATATAAAGTTTATTATTGACATAATTGCTTTTAAAATTCCCTTTAAAAGCAGCTCAACTTGGTAGGTGACTGACTGTTTTTACAAAGTGATTATGAGAATATTTTAGGACAACAATTTTTAAAGTTTCATATATATATATATATATATATATATGGAAAATGATGAGATATTTGCATGATGAAAATAGATTTAATTAGGTGAATTTAGTTAGACTTGATGAGGTAGTGCCAAATTTAGGATAAATGATATTTTTAAACCAATGAAATTAATCTCTTGTATTTCTATATTTGCAAAATGAAGTTTCTCAGAACCTGGGATAGGGTCTTATAATCCACACATCTCTCTCCTTCCTCTCTCTCTCTCTCTTTCTCTCTCCCTCCTCTCTCTTTCTTTCTCCCTCTTCTCTCTTTCTCTCTCTCTCTCTCTTTCTCTCACACACACACACACATACACACTACTCACATACTACACTTACACAGTAAAATGGAAAGAGAAAACTTTCACCAAGCCCAACACTGTCTTCCCTCCTCATTTACTAATTTTGGCTGGTGAAGGGCCTGTCTGGCAAAGTTTGCCCTTGTCTTCATTGTTCTAACCCTGCCTTTCCAAATCATAAAGGTATACCCTAATGTGTAGAAGGTGTTGTCATTTTTGAGTTTTCCATTTGCATTTCCTCATGATTCTCTTTGCTTCCCTCCTATAAAGGATAACAAAGTCACCCATTTTTTGATCCAGAACCCAACTTGTTTTCCCAGGTTCCCTCCTACAACCAACACAAACACAGACATTTACCAGCACAACAGAAGCTGTTGGAAATATTTTTGGCTGCTGAAATGGGCTCCTGTCACCGGGACATGGCAGGCTTTTTGCTGTATTGTCTCCCAACCCTGGCCCCAGTACTCCAAAGAGAAGTTTATGTAATCTGTCTTTCCTGACATGTGACGTCCTGTCATTTTCCTCCCCTTCGGCTCTGCTGCCGCCCACAAATCAATAACATTGCCTGGGAAGTTCAAGCTGGTTTTGCAGCCACCACAAGCTCTGTGTTTCTTAAAGGGTATGTCAGAAAATGTAAAGTTTCCTAATGATATTTCTGGCTGATGACACATGGCAGAGCTGATGGACTATTTATAATCAGTGGCACGATCGCAAGCACATTATTTTTATTTCACTAAGGGGGGAGCCCTGTCACTTGCTACCTCTCTTTGCAGACAAGTTGATGCTATCCCCACCTAACGTAGCTAAATCCTCTTTGCAGGAAGTGTTCACACTCTCCTCTTTGTTAGGAGCTCCCAGTTACTCCCAGTAGAAACCCCCGCCCTCTTTTTTTTTTTTCTCATTGTTCTTTGGCTCAGGGGATGAGGAAGGCAAAGAATGGTTTGTAGAAACTGCTTTAAATTCTGGCTATGCCGCATCCTTCACTATAAATGTCTCCAGTTTGGCTGCTCAGATCCTGCAACATCCCTCTGAATGTGGGTGTGACTGACATGACCAAGGCAATAGACAGAGCTACTGCGTCCAGCACTTGTCCCAGTTTTGCAGTATCGAGCAGAGCAGAGCTGTTGTTAGTTAAGCATCTACTATTTTGTTGGCAATGTACTTGGTGGGACTTTTGTATATAATATTTTACTAATTCAAACCTGTCTGAGGTAAGTGCAGTTGTCTCAAGTAGAGACCTAGGACAAATGGAAGATTAAGTGGCTTCTCTACAAAGGCACACAGCTGACAGAGAAAGCACCAGGACTCTAGTTCAAGTCTCTTTTAACTATAACTGCTCTCTTCCTACTACCCTGTCCTGACTTTTCTGGTTATGTAGACACTTGTATATTTTGGGTGCGGATTGTAGGGACACTCCTTAGCTTGGGGAGATCCTGTGAGTTTAAAGACTAACTGAAGTGAGAGATGGAGGAATTGAAAACCTCTCAATCTGAGACAAACCCTGGTATAAAGGAATCATATACCAGAAGAGGGCTTTGACCCATTGCATTGGGAAGTATTGAGTCTGTAAAGATACTGAGCTCTCTCTCTTTCTCTCTCTTTCTCTCTCTTTCTCTGTCTCTCTCTCTTTTTAATGTTTCCACAGGACAGAGTTTAGGGTATGGATTTGTTAACTATATTGATCCAAAGGATGCAGAGAAAGCCATCAACACTTTAAATGGACTCAGACTCCAGACCAAAACCATAAAGGTAAGAGGTAATATACTAGCTCCTGATTCAGGAGGCCCTGGTTAAATTCATTCTGTGTGTCTAAGAAATCCAGGCTATGCAGGAGCCAGGAGTGGTGTTCTCTATTTATTCAAAGAACATTTAGTGTGCACTCTACTAAGTGCAGGACTAGGCCAATAAAAAACAAAAGTAAAGTGAGAGCTGAGTAGAAGGAAGGAACCAGGAACCATAGGACCTCCAATCCAGAAGGCAGATGAAGTGTCTGGGATTCAAGACCCCACCAAAAGGGCCTGTCTGCCTAAGGCTGCAAGGAGGCCAGGAGCAACCCAAGGGGAAGCTGAGACAAGAAAGCTGTCCCGGGTATGAATGATGTGGACTAAATTTGGACAAGAAGCAATGGGAAGGTGAGGATGGGTGGTAGGCGAGGCCAAGTCAAGAATCCTTATGCACTAAGCTGAGTAGATTGGCTTTACCTAACTATGGTTAAGACACTCCCACCCAAAAACTGGAAAGGAAAAGCCAGTTAAAAATTAGCACAGTAGTATAGTATGGACAGGCACTATAAAATCAATGAGAACATAGTAAAAGAACAACAGAAAGTGTAATATTCTAGGAATCTGAAGATATTCAGCCAGGTAGGTAATACCTCAGGAGTAATTATTTCAAATCAAAAAAAGAAAACAGTAATTCAGAGCCTGCTTCTGTAGTAGGTGAAGTTCAGACTTCATCTGGGGGGTCCTTCCGGAGGTGCTGCTTTCTTCAGGGAGTCCCCCTTGGGCAGCCAGTCAGTGGTGGTCGCCTGCATAGGGCCTGCCGCCTCTTGGCCTTCCTTACCCTTCTTCCCCCACCTCCAGGCAGCGTCCTGTTTAGGGGCAGCTGCCAGCCAGTTAATGAGTCCCATCCTTCATAGCCTATTAAACCGCAGGGAAGTGTCTCTTGGGCGCTCTTATCTTCACGACAGCAGGTCTGACGCAAAGTAGGACAAAAGAGAAACCTCTCCCAGAATGGAAATCTATAGATGGCACCAGCTCTCAGCATCTGAAAACACAAAACCAGAACTTTTTAGTCCAACAAAGGTACTTTTCCAACATCCAGACTGACAGAAGAGACTACCCGTCTGAGATAATCTTAGCTGGGAGGTAATCAAAACAAAAACAAAAACAAAACAAAACCTTTCTCTTTTTGGAATATATTATGTGATTATCTTTCCTTTTTTTTCTTTTTAAGCAGCTTTATTTTTGCAATTGAGTTTAGCTTATTTCTAAAGATGATTGCTTTCTCTGATCTCCTACAGTCTGTGCTACACAAAAGACCCCAAAATGGATCTGATTCAGGCTGCTTCAGTCCAGCCTTCGAATCAGTTCCTATGAGTTCTCTAAAGGGAAAAGAGTCAAGAATTGTTTAATTGTGGGATAGTCACCAGAGAGGGAGGAAGATTAATTTTCTTCAGAGGAAAAACATACCTTTATTCATGCTTTTAAGATTAAAAAAAAAAAAAAGAAAAGGATGCTCTTGTCACCTTTTTGTTAAGGTCATTCTAGATTGAAAGCTGTATTTGTGGGGTTGGTTGATTTTCTATGCTGTCCAGCTCAGTATTCAAACGTTGGATGTTTATTCTGATGGACACTCTTACCTTGAACTGAGAGAGCACTTTTCTTTCCTCTACAGTTTTCTTGAAACCCAAACTCTTCTCCAAGGGCTTGGGGTAAAATCATCAGATATCAGTTGTCCCCTTTAATAAGTTGTCCATAAAGTCCCTAGGGTTTTCTCAAAGACTAAGTGGACCTGGTTTTTCTTGCTCTTGGAATGCACCCCTGGCTCAATATACTGTCAGACCCTTGAAGTATGTCTTGAAGTCAAGCAACATTATTTTCTTTCTGTGAAGAGCCAGTCTGCCTCCTTCCCTTATCTGTATCCCTTTTTCCACCTTCCCACCCATCCTGGGCTCTCCTTGCATTAAAATGCTGCCAACACTTTTGCACCCAGCGGAAATGTGGGCTTCTGAAGCACCGTAGGATTCAAAATGCATGATGCCATGGCTGAATCAATAATTTCCATTCTCTACTACGAATGAAAATTTAATGTGCAAACCTAGGGATTTCAGCCCTTTCATTAAAGCAGTTTATTTGCCATACTAAAAATTAAGTTTGAGTGATAGGTTCCTTTATTAACTTTTCTTTCCTTTCCTAAAGGGACACAGTGTTTAAGGTAAAAATCATATTAAAGGGAAGAAAAAGCAAACTCTTTTCATGTGCTGTTAATAGTCTCATCATTTATTAATTTCTTAAAATTGCTTTTTTGCCTTTCAGGCCACTGTTTACTTCTTCCGCTTCAGTTTGCTTTGATAAGTGACATGAGATTTATCTCTTTGCTCTGACTCCCCATGAAGGAGTAGATAACTTGCCAATCTGGAAAAAACAAATATCTTCTTTGGAAGCCTGCATTGCAGAGACCTCCTTGAAACCATCTAGTACATGTTTGTGAACTTTGATCACGTTTATCCCTTCTTTTCACATTTCTGAAGTGCTTCCTACAAAACACTTGAAATTTAATGTACAAAATAGATGCAGGCAAGCCAAGAGTTAATTCTAAAACTGTGAAGGTTAATGGTTAACAGCCATATCCAAAGATGATTCTGGAAAGCCCTGAGGGTGTGGTGGTGACTGGTTTGACATGTGGATAAAGGGGGCAGCTTTTCTAAGTGATGGTGATCATGATTGTTTCCAGATCTTATGGCTGTTCAATAGAAATGAATAGCTGCATTTGTTTAAATGTCAGTTTTCCCTATTTTGGGAAGCTTTTAAAAATTTAAAGCATTATGTAGTAAGACCAAACAGAACTTAGCAGTTGACCTTTGGACAGGCAGTTTGCAACCTCTGAACTAAAATTTAAATATGCAAACACTGTTTTGCAAGTTGGTGGTGGATGGCTCATTACTGAGCTAGTAGTAGAAGGTGTCCACAAATGATGGCTCCCTGTCAAGAATAATCTGTTTCACCTTTATTAAAGGGGATGTAAAGTGACTGTGAATACCGAAGTCATGTGCAGGGCAAGGCCAAACCTCTGGCAAAGAAAGCAGAGAAAGGGCATGCTGCATAATTACGCCATTAATGAGTGGTTGTGAATGGTGACTTCAGATCATTTGTTCTTTGGAATTTAACCCCTTCATTGGGAGATTTCTACCTCTCATCTTGGAAGTCAAGCTCAGGGAAATGAAGTGATTTGTCCAAAGCCACACCTCTGGCCAGGAGTTGAGGTGGAGTTAGAATCCGAGGAGCCTATGATGGACTGTCCGAAAGAGGAGCTGCTTAATGTGTGAGCATGCACTTGAGAGGAAATAATAATAGTGCTAATTTACATTGAGTATTTGTATTGTGTCCAGTACTATCATAATCTTTTTATGTGCTTATTATTATTTAATTTTTGAACTATTCCTGGGCTAAATGCTACACTCATATCAACTATATTTCTTTTAAGAAGCCCTGTAAGAGGATACTAGGATCTCTTTTATATGAATTAAGAAACTGAGGCTCAAGATGTTAAGAGACATGTCCAGGATCACAAAATCAATAAATGAGATTTAGAGTAAAACCAAAATTTTAATAACTCTGGCAGTAGGTTGTAAGTTTTAGAATGTCACACTGCCTCTTTGCTCAGCAAAGAGTATTCTGTGAGGGTGTGTATTTGGTTCTGCACACACACATAGATTATACTCCCTGACACGGGAAGGAGATACAAAAAGCAAACAAATGAATTACTTAGTTCCTCTGGGTTCTTCAGTAAGCAGATTTGTGGTTGAGGGTTTCTGCCATTAATTTTGGACATACCTGACTTCAATATAATTTCTTCTTGGGGCTTTGCTTTCAAGGCTATGTGCTAAGTTCTGGGATTTAGGTAAACCAGAGAGGGTAATGTGCCAGAAATTTTCCCATAGATGTGTGTGTCAGGGAGCCATGACATATGGACCATTGGCCTTGCAGAGCAGCCTAACATCCCACTTGGGAAATGGGGTCATCTGTCAGTATTTCAAACCTGAGCCTAGTAGGAATGATTTGGGTGCAGCTTATTAGCTTTTCTTCTAATTTCCAGCAACCAGCTCTAAAGGATCTCAAGGATCCTTTAAGACTCTGAAAAGTATTGGTGAACTGACCGTGGATTCTGCAAAAATGGTTCCTGGTACTCTTTGACCCACACACCTGATGCCTGTTTCAACCCTGGCCCTCTCCTGGGTCTAAAAGAGCAGCTTCTGAATTTACACTGTAATTTCAGCCTCTAGTTCTAAGAAGGACTCAGTTGAATCCAGCAGCATTTGCTTCGGTTGGCACAGTAAGGACAAAGAAAATTAAGTGGTTCGATAGTACCTTCAAAAGAGGAATATGTTCACCACAGATTTGGTTGGGTTGATGCTCAGGTTACACTGAGAACCTTCAGTAAAATGTGATTCAAATGGAATATAAGGATTTTGTATCACTCCTGCTGAACCTTATAGAGTGGTAGGGCATCTTTTTGTTAACCTAAGTGTAAGAAGTAGGACTGAAGAGGTGTCCTACTTGACCTGCCTCCAGGCTCTCCCACCTCAGGGGGCACACAGACAAGCAAGCAGCAACTTTGATGTAATGCAATGGCAGCCATCAGGGGCTGCAGAGGTCCCCTTTGGATGTTGTTGGGGAAATAGAGAGCTGTACAGGGTGTGAGTGGGGGAGTGTAGGTAAGGTAAAGTTTCAAGAAAGCTCATCTGTCAGTGGCCTGCCATGTAGTGTTTGACAAGTGAAACCAGCACTTTGCAGGTTTTGTTGCTGTAGACACTGGTTTTCGTCAGCTCTATTAGGAGCTTTTTCACTCATTTTAAAAGTAAGATATGTTTATTCCTAAATAATTTGGAACACAAAGAGATAATATCAGCTATTCCCAGCCCAACAGTATTAATGTTTCTATATATTTCTTTTTCTCATTGCATTACATGTTTACAAATGATTTTTCTTTTTCTACTAACTGCATTAAGCTGCTACCCAAATGATAGCGATATGATTTGAAAGAAAACATTTCCAAAGCACAGCTCTTGTGCAAACTGGGGGTGTGAGCAACTTCAGGAGCAGGTCTAGGGGGTTAAAGGCTGCTTCTGCCACTCTGAGAAAATCCATGAGAGTTGACACTCAGGCGAGAGGGTGGGAGAGTAAGAAAGTCACTCTGTCATGATGCAATTCTTGAGGGAACAGGACTGGAGAAGGGGAAAGTATGTGAGTGAAAGAAAGCTTTTCAGAAGAAAAAACTGCCTTCTCAGGGAAGGAGAGTGAGCTTGTTTATTCCCACCTCTTCTTGTTATGATGTTGCTTAAACATTTCTCCATTTTCACTTTTTCCTTCTAATAGCACTAACGGTGCCTCCAGGGGTTCTCACCACACTAGAGTTTTGCAAGTTCTACTTGTCCCCTCCTGCTTCTTTCTCTTGCCAAGGGTCGTGGGCAGCTCCATCACCTCCCTCCCCGTCCTCCCGCCATCCACCTTGCTAAAGGCCTCCATTCCGCTGAGGCATCTTTTCTTTGCACTTGGCATAAGCAATTATTTCTTCTATCATGTCTCTTAATGCTTCCTGGAGAGTTAGCAGATCATTTTTTGCTGATGGATATCACCTCACCCAGAAATGATGGCCTGCCTCCCCCGGTCCTGTTAATAATAAAAAGGCATTTTCGCTCTTCCCCTGTTAGAGCTGGAGTCCGAGCGGGTGTGGGAGTGCTTCCCAGCCTGGGTCAGCAGGGGTGGCTGGTTCACTGCATCCTCAAGGAGAGGGTGTGTGGCAAGGCCACCAGAAACCAGAGATATGTTTACCCAGTTGTGTCAGCTACCCTCTCTTCTGTGGGAGATTGTAGTGGCTGCTTTATTTCCCAGTGTCCTGTTAACTTCCCTTTAGTGAATAATCTCCCATGAATAAAGGGACAGGAGTGGAGAGATGGAAATACAGTTCCCCTGCTCACCCAGTATTTTAAAGGTTATTCGCAGTATCCTGTGTCTGGATTACAAAACAAAACTGAACAGGTACAGATTGGAACAACACTACCTTTTTGAGAAGCACATGAAATGAGGTCTGGGGACTTCATCCATCTACAAGTATAAAAGAAGCCAACAGTATGATGTGTGCTGCTTTTAAAAAATCAGCCCTCTCTTAGCTATGTCAGGATAATGTTGACTGCACATCGCAGAAAGGACCAGTGGTCTTTTCTCATCCATTTTGTTTATCCCACCCCTGGTGTCTTACATCATGTTCACAGCTCCATATTGTTAAAAAAAAAAAAACAAACAAAAAAGTGGCACTAAAAGGTATTCAGAGGCAATAGATAAAGATGGCAAAGAGGTCTCTGTGCTTACATATCCGCTCCATGGATATGTCATGGAATGGTTGCTTTTCCATTTCTTGGAAAGAAAATTCTGCAGTGACCATAAGGCATTAGTTCAATCTTATATTTCAGGAATCTGGGAAGAAAATATGTGTAGCTACCAGAGGAAAATATTTGCCTTGAGTGGTAGTGAGTCCCTCATCAGCAGAGATATTGAAATGGAATTGTTAAGAATGATGTGGAGGGAATTCCTGCCCCGGAATGAGTTCTGACTAAATGTGTTGTATAGCTCTGAAACGCTGTAACTGTGTGTTGTTTCTGCGCCTAGAACTGCTCAGTGTAGTAGCCACCAGCCACATACAGCTATTTATATTTGAATTGAAATTAATTAAAAGTTCAGTGTCTTAGTCACAGTAGGCATGTTTGAAGTGCTTGTTAGCCTCATATAGCTAATGGCTACCATTTTGGACAGCACAGATACAGAATGTTTACTGATCCCAGAAAGTTCTGTGAGACAGTGCTGGCCTAGAACATCAGTAGCCCTGAGGATTAAAGAATAACCTCTTCATTGAGGTCAGGCAGCCTCAGGGAAGGATGGTCTGTCAGAGATCAGAGAGCACAACACTCTCCGCTTCCCCTTTTATGTCCATTCAAAAGAGCTCGGAGTTAAGATGGAGAGTCAAGTCCGGGCTCTGTCAAAAATTAGTAAGGATGACCTTGGACAGTTTACCTTACTTCTCTGGATGCATTTCCTCTTCTGCAGAATGGTTGCTTTCAGCTCTAGCAGTCTAATGAAATATTACAGCATGATCTTTCTAGCTTGTATCGTTACAGGAAGAATAAGTTTGCACCAAGAATATGCTTTTATTTCACCATCCAGGTTAGCGTAGAACAGTGGAAAGATCCCAGAATTTTGAGTCATATCCAAATTTAAATTGTGTGACCTTGGACAAGTACTTGATCTTACTGAACCAAAGTTTGTTATCTGGGAATTGAAACTAATGATATCTCACTTATAGATAACCATGACTTGTAGTAGATACTCAAGAAGTGCTCCCCAGGAGGCTAAGGGATGGAGCTCAGACAGCATTTGCCTAACATACCCAGGGCCCTGGGTTCAATTCTCACTCAGCACAGGGACAGAGAGGAGAGGGATTACTTCTCCCCAGAATGACAATGAATTATTTCCCCTAAAGTAAAAATTATGTGAGGAAAGGGGAGGACTTTTTTCTACCCACTTGTTTCAGAAATGCATAAGAGAGTAAAGAACATCTTTTTTTTTAATTGTTTTCTTATTTTAAAGAGAGTAGTAAATGAGAAACAAACAAAAAATAGAACAGTAGCAGCATACCAGTATCACGAACATAAACAAATCAGAGCAAAAACACTTAAAGTGATTTAGGGCTTCAAGACTAAATAATAGGAATTAACAGTGGTTGTTACATTACATATCGCTGTCCTCAACTACACTGCTCAGATTACCAGATGTAAGAATGGAAGATTGCTCAAACCACTAAAGAGAATAAGAAAATAATTCTTCGATGAAACAGAGATAATACAGAATTTCACTAGACAAGATGGTAGGAGTTCACCATTGTAATTCCATTGCATATTGTTACCTTCAAATCAGTTGCTCAGACCAAATATGCATCTTACCAGGACTCAGACAGCATACACAAAAAAAGGCCCATGTGACAGAAGTATTATGAAGTGGCCACAGTATTCTCAGCCTTTCATAAACTGGCTTCCAGGAGTTACAGTTTAGTGGAGACTGAGTCTGGGACTCTGTGTCTAGGACCAGCTCTTCCTCTAAGAAGGCCATGAAACCTTTAGTATATGTCTTCCTCCTGGGGGCCACTCAGACGGTAGGAACCTCACACTAAGCAAGCTCCTTTGATAAATAATAGATTTTTTAAAAGAAATTGCAAATCACATGAATGTATCATGATATATTTTTTCCTTTAAAATAAATACTAATCAGCCCTACTATATCCCAGGTACTCTTACAATACTCTTGGATAGTCTTTCAACTCCATCATTCCTTCTGGCTCCTTCACATCGGAACCAGCTCCTATGAAAGTAGCTAAAATTCACGGCATAAAGTATATTATACATTTCAATTCAGAGGGCAGTTTTTGAGCTCCTCTGTTCTAGTAAGGCTTTGAGACTAGATGCCAAAAGGAGCGTGCAGAGATCACCAGGATACTAAGACTACTAGGGCAGATGAGTTGTTAGCACAGATGGCTGTGATGGGAGGAATGGTGTGACAGCTGCTGCCGCAAACATGTATATCTTCTGTAGTGACCAAGGAAAGACCAGTCATTTGTGCCTAAGCCTCATGGAGGAGATAACTGAGCCTGGGAGGATGGGCAGGAGTTCATTTCATCATGATGAACACGCAGCAACAACAAAGGCGCAGAAGTAGAGACCTTTAGCACATATTGAGAGAACCACAAGCCCATTTTTGTTTAAGGCCTAGGACGCATGAAGGGGTTAGCAAGAGATAAGAGGTTGGGCCAGATTCCAGAAGACTTTGCATACCCAGGTAAGGGGGTTAGGGCTTCCATCACAAGGTCTCAAAGAACCAATGAAGAGTGTCGGTGTAATATCAGTTTCTATCTGGGGTGACAGTTCCTGAGAGTGAGGGGCCACGGATGAAAAGAAAAGCAAGAGAGACACAAAGTTATGAGATCGGGGAACAGCAGCCTGTTGGTCTGAAGCCTTGATTACCATTTCCCATAACCCTTTATTGGGAATCAAACAAAAGCAGCAATAGGGCAAATGGGAGGAATAATTAACAGGATTAGCAAGGACAATACAACTCAATTATGACAGGAATGAGACTTGACTTAGTTAGCCTTCATGTTATCATTCCTTCTGGCATATCGCAGCAAAGCATCTAGTGTTGTCGCAGCGCTTTCCACAGGGACAAAGGTCCTGCTGTCATTTCCTGTTACACTAATGCTTTTGCTAGACTTCCTCCAGAATCAAACTATCATATGGCTTGGTCAGGCTCAAAGTCTCAAATAGGTAATACATTGAAAGGTAATCTATAGAATGTCCTTCTCCACAGAAGAACAAGAGAAAGTGACACAATCAGGACTCATTTGAAACATTATCATCAAGTTTTGCCTCTGATAAAAGAATAGCATGTATCAAGTGGTAGGTGAAGGGCCGGTCTAAAGAATGGGGTTACAAGAGCAGACATGTATCCTACCTATGGGTAGAACTACAGTCACAGGCACAGAGGTAAATAAATCCTCACAATCATAGCTGTTGTTTCCAAAAGCCAGCTGGCTTCTTTTCTTCTCTTCCTGGCCCCAGAGGTGGTAATGGAAGTCCCTGGGAGGATTTGCACCAGAAGCCCTGGAAGAACCCAAGTCTGGTCTCTGCTGCCATTCTCCTGGTCTCTTTGGAATGAATGTTCCCTAGGGATCTGTCTGCTCTTAAAGAGTTTGTATTCATTCAGAGACTTGGGTGTTACAACAGACTGGGAAAAATCTGCAGCCTGATCTTCCAAAATGATTGGTTTGTGTGTATTTCCTCTGCTAGACTAATGGTCCTACATGTCAGGAATTACTATGTTCATCTTTGCATCTCTAGTATCTAGCATAAGACCCCAGTACTTAGCAGTGGTGTCAAAACCACTGTTTACTGAGCACACACTGTGTGTGCCAGGCATTGTCCCTAGCAATCCTACAGGCCCAGAGTTCTTTTATAGAGCTTCTAAACTATATAATTCAAATGATGCAACTTGGAAGGGTTAAGTGACTTACCCCAAGGTCAAAATCTCAAAAGCGGTCCGAATTCACAGCCACATCTCTCCAACTCCGAAGCCCTTGCTTTAAACCTCTGTAGCCTTTTCTGTTCAAGAACAGGATCTCAGTTTCATTGAAATAGCATAAACAAGAACTTCTTTGGAGTGGCCTGTTTCAAAATACAGTTACCTGATATTCTAAGCAGCATCTGTCAGTGACAAAAGATATGGAGAACTAAGGACAGGAAGGATGCTCCTGGAGTGTAGAAGGAAAAACTTTCCAGCGGTCAACCATGTAGTATGCCTCATGAAGTAGTGGATTCTCTGTCCTTGGAAATGTGTAAGGTGAATAGCCACCTGTCTCGATTCCTGCCCTGACCTTTTGAGTCACTTCAATCACCAAATTTCTTTGTAGAAGATTTTAGAGATAGTACTGCTGTGATCACCAGTGTCAATCCTGTCACCTTTATCTCCTGTTACCGTGAAACACAGTGGTAGACATTAGTGGTTTGGGGAATAGAATAGCTCTGGTAAGTGGCTAGAGGTCATATCATTGTATTTCAAAAGACCCCAACAGGTGACATCACTATCTTCCACACACAAATTCTAAACCCACTGAGAGATGAGAAACAAATGTACAGAATCTAAGATCATGTTTATCACTTATTAAGGCATGGATAAATTACAGGGACAGAGGGCTTCCTGACACTAAACTCTAGACCATGACAAATGGACATATGCTGCCATAGGTAATCCGGACCCACAGAGCTCTGTAACAGAACTTAGAGCCTGGGGCAGAAGGTGTGCCTCTGACTGACATCTGGCACCCACAAGAGAGGAAGGTGGCAGTTGCAGAACCTCATATGCCCATTTCCTTTATTGAAATCTCTAATCAGAGTGTTATTTCCCTCCCCTGGAGAAGGGTGGATGAAGGGCTAGAAAGATTCATAGACTATTACTCCAGGGCCTCCCCCCACATAGAGGGAAACACCAGAAGTGGGTGAGAGAGACCCCCTATTAAAATCCTTCTGTATTGTACTCCTCAGTAGTTTGCTTATTTCTCTCACCAGACTGTGAGGCTCTTGAAACAGAGACACTCCCACTACCCATCCCAGCACCTGGCATGCAGTAGGTATTCAGGCAGGGGAAGTAAATGAACTCTAATACCAGTGGTTTCCTAAAGGAGCATCTTTCCAGGACCGACAAGGATGTTATTTCCTCTCGTTATGTCCATCTGATAGCACAGGATCATGTTTTCCATGTCCTTTCCTATCTGTGTATTATGGTAGTTGAAACAAGAGGCAAGAAGTGTTGCTGGGTGATGCAGGACACATCTTTCCCTAAACCATACTGTGCCTTCCGCCCTGCTCAGGTCAAGCTCTGGCTGTGGACAGGTGAAGGGACCTGTGGAAGCCATGTGAGGAGAGATAGCTGCTAGGCCTGGCCCTGTTCTCCTGTTGGTGAATGGCAGTGTCCTGCCTTATTTTCCTTGTGAGAATCACGGAGAGCAGTGTTGAGAGGTCACTTTGGAAAATGAAGAGTACTTTACAGATGCTAAGCATTAAGCTCTGTAGGAATATCCTAGATGAAATTCATGGTTTTAAAGTACTAAAAGGTGGTTCAGACTCCACCAGGGTGGCCAAAAAGGGCAGTACCTCTTTCAGGCTTTTACTAGAGGTTTGCTTATTTGGTAAAACTGGAAAGTTTGTCCCAGTGGAGGCTAGATGCCCAGGCTGGCCCACAAAAGCCTGTATGACTCATCACACAACAATGTTTTCTTAGTATCTACCAAGTTCTAGATATGTGCTGGACACATCTGATATATTGTCTCAATTCTCTACAATAACCCATCAAAGGAGAATTCCCCCATTACCAATAAAGAATTCCAGGCCTATCAAGATCAAATTACTTACCCAAGGTCACACAGCTAGTGTTTACTGAAACTTACCTGCAGCTGGGGATCCTAAACTTGCTGCTGTAGTGTTGCTTCTGTAGAGTGGAGGGACACCCACAGGGATAGGGAGAGGCTGGGGAGTTTGGAAGGGCTGAAAACCTTCTGTCAAGTTTATCTATAAAGCCAGCCATTGCCAGCCACCTGGCTTTGGGCCACCCTTACTCCAAGAGAGGACTGACCTCTTCGCTTAGAGCACTTTCTAAGCTCCAGAGCAAGATCCATGCAGGCCTAGAAATGCCAGTCTTGTCTTCAGAGGCTGTGGGTGAATGAAAGGAGCAAGAGGGGAACTCTCCAGGGCATGGCTCTAGGTTGGGAGCCCCAGGCTCTAGGCCTCTGTCTCAGGGGAATTAACCTGGCAACAATGGTGGATCCTCTGTAGGAGCTGAAAGTCAGCAGTTTTTTAGAAATGTGTCAGCCTAGTAAAGGCCCTGACACTCGTAGTCATTCAGCTTAATAAATGCATAAGGAAACTTGAAAATTTTAGATAAACTTGAAATTGGGGTGATCACTTAGATATTGAATATGGAAAGATTGTTTTCTTGTCATTCTTGCCTATTCATACCCTTACAGGTTTCCTGCACAGGGGACTAAAGAGCAATGCTGCAGGGTCCACATAGAGGGGAAACCAGGAATTAAGCTTATAGAATGATAGAGGTACTGTTCACCTTTGGGATTTGTCACTGCCCTGTGGCTGGGTCTTGTTTCTGGGAATCTGGTGTAATGATTTTCCCTGCTTGAGATCCTACCACTCCCAGGTTCATCTTTTGGGGAAATGCTTTTGATTGTATCATTAACTTTCTAATGCTAGCTCCTCCCTGGTAGAGTCAACCTGTGCCTCTCTACCCCAGTTCTGACTTTCCAGAATTCATGAGAATCAAGGTCTTTATTATTCATTATTAGAGAGTAATAAATGCACAGTGCCCATCTCTTCCCTGAACCTTTGACCTTCATTACCTCATTCGTCCTTTCAACAGAGGAAGGCTGTTACCAGGCCACCCTTCCTGACCCCACTACCACCTGTCTTACCACCAGTTTCATTTCAGTTCTGTCTTCTTCCTGGCTCTTTTAACTCTTGATTTACCCCTCTTCTGTGTTGGAGTCAGACTTACTCATAGCCCTGGTGTAGCACATACTTGTGACTTGGTGATAATTGGTCTATATGTTCACTCATCCAGTTTTCTTCTCAACCCATCTTAATCTGTACCTCCTGTGAGTTGCCTATTATACCCGCTGGACTTGAAGTTCTACTAAAACAAAAGACCATGCCTTATTCGCACTGTGTTTGAGGACGTGGTAGATCTTAGGAAATGTTTGCTAAGAGAAATGATGTGTAGTCCTAGAACAATCTTTCAGTCCCTCCAACTCTAGATATTTTGAAAAGTGAAAAGCCTGTCACTTTGCTCCTAGCTTAATGTGGAAACACAGCTATGATCCTGCATGCTTGACCTTAGTGATCTACCTTAGCAGAGGAACCAAACTGTAGTTAGGCCTAAAAGGCCATTAGTGGCAGCAACACCTGTGGGTGTTCGTTCTTTTTTTTTTTTTTTTTTTTTTTTTCAGTAAGTGTTGAGGGCCCAGCAGTTGCCTGGCTTTGTGCTGGAAACTAGAGCCACAAAGATGAAGACATACACACACACACAACACATGACCTCAAGGAGATCATCAGACTA
This sequence comes from Chinchilla lanigera, assembly GCF_000276665.1. Classification (NCBI taxonomy): domain Eukaryota; kingdom Metazoa; phylum Chordata; class Mammalia; order Rodentia; family Chinchillidae; genus Chinchilla; species Chinchilla lanigera. The sequence goes on along the minus strand of NW_004955464.1, from coordinate 8,710,700 downwards.
GATGGAAAGTTGATGAGAGTTAAGGTCAGAACAGGTTAAGTACCTTAGTTCATCGAGTGCACTGCTGGGGAGAGTTTTTAGGAGGAGGCAAGGTCAGGCAGGAAAAAACTGTCAAGAGAAGGTGGCATTTAAGCTGAGTCCTCAAAAGGAGTAAGATTTGGGCCTGAGGAAGTAGGTGGCAATATTTCCTCTATGAGCAAAAGCATATAGGTGGGAGATTGTGCTTTGGAAAAGTACAAATGTCATTGGGATAATTTGTCAGTAGCTGGCAGAGTGAGGCAAGGGTGACCTTCATTACTGTGGACCCATCTCTGTGATATATCCGTCTCCCTACCATCCCTTCCTCCTGCCTGAAAAATAATTCTGCAAGGTTGTAACCTAAAAGACTTTGTCCCTTAAAAGACAGGTGTAGGAGAACTTATTGTGGAGTAAGCGCTATCCAAGCAGTCCTATGGCATTCTTGATCCTTTAGCCCCTGAGTCCCCTGATGCACAGAGAGCCCCCCTCTGTATGTCAGCCATATGCTGGGAAGGACCAGAGCCAAAAAGACCCCCCAGCTTCCCATGAGTTTCCAGAAGATGTAAACACTGTAGGCAGCTGCGTCGATCCATCAGCAGGAGGAGACCAGAGAGGCAGATTAGTCACTCACATCATTTTCTGTTGAGTCAACATCTATTTTTAGGTGTAGAACTCATAAAGAGACCTGGCATCTCTGTCACAGAAAGGAAGAGTGTGTCGTGGGTGAGGGGTCTACTCATCCTTCATGTTCTTTGATACACCTATTTTCTCCCTTAAACGTCCCCTTGCTAAAGTTCTTAATGTTGAAGGTCCAATTTAACAGGTACGATTCCTTTTGCACATGTACTTTTGTGTGTGCATGCACACACATATACATACCCACCCCCCGCTTATTCAAAGTCTTAGCAGGTCTTGTGAATTGGTTATATAGAATAAATAAAGCTCCCCACTGAAAAATGCTAAAGCATATAGGTCCATTCCTGTCCAACGTTGTCAGATGTATTCTGAAAAGACTGTTTTCATCATCTATTCTGAGCCATAACTGCCCCAGAAATAGCTTTAGCAGGAAAGTGCTTTTGTTAGACTAGCTGTAAATTATATTTCAAATGTCTGATGTTGTTTTCTTAAAAAATAAATAAATAAGTAAATGAAAGTCTAAAATTAATGACTGCTGGGGTTTGCTTTGCTTATGTGTACTGCTACAGATTTGGCTTCTTGCAGATGGAATTTCAGATCTGTTTACACTTCTGTGTTAGCTTTTTGGGGAAAAAAAAGCAGTTGAGAGATCTGGGAGGACAAATTTACAAAGTCGAACTTATTATAACCATCGGTGAGGCATCTTCTCTCTCTCCCTGTCTTCCCCTCCCTCCTGTCCAGTGTAGCCCTGTTTTGTTTGTTGTGGTTTTATTTGCCGTGCCTCAAAGTGAGAGGCAACTGGTCCTTGCAGATGTGGTGACAAGGTCACGCAGCTAGTTTCACAAGCAGATGTTCATTCAACCTCACTGCACCAGCACTTTGTCATTCAGGGAAAGCAGACCTGTGGGAACAGATTGGAGCTGCACAAAGGAAGGGACATAAAAAAATCCTGCAGAGAACCTGATCGTTTTTATGTTTTCAAGAAGGGGATGTGGGTAGAAGGAGAGAAATGTGCAGAGCAGAATTTCATGGGGTTTTTTCTGGTTTATTCAAAGATTATTATGTGTTGGATACAGTAAATCATCTATACACCCACATCCAGGAGGTAAATCTTCAGAACTTCATGCGTGGGTAGTTCTGCATTTAACAGCTGCCATACAGTAACTATTTTGTTCTGCACTTGGAGACCCTTATCTGTGCATTTGTTTTAAGTTACCATCGACTCTGCTTTTATTCCTCTATTGCTGTTCTCCTGGTTCTCTTTACTATTGCAGAACTAGCTCCAACTCTGAATACTGAGGATTTAAACTGACACCATGAGTTGTAAGGACAGACAAGAGGCTGTCATCTTGGTTGCTGGCTCAGTCTCTACCCTCAGGGTGGGTGTCTGCCTTGTATCTAACTCCTCTTGCCCTTTCCTAGGTCTCATATGCCCGTCCAAGCTCAGCCTCAATCAGGGATGCTAACCTCTATGTTAGCGGTCTTCCCAAAACCATGACCCAGAAGGAACTTGAGCAGCTTTTCTCACAATATGGTCGGATCATCACCTCCCGAATCCTGGTTGATCAAGTCACAGGTTAAGTGTTTTTAATTACTTTCCTTGTATGTCAGTGCTTTGTTACCCATAGAAGCAGGCTAATGATTGCTTAGCAGATTTCTGACTTGGGAGAAACACTTCTTATTCATCAACTACCCCAATTTAAAATGGGCTATCATGAATGATCAGAGTTCTCTACCAGGGGAATTGTTCCAGCAGCTGCTTAGCTGCTTGGCAAGGTCATAAAAGAATTTGGGTCTCAGGCTGAAAGTGTGACTATATGACTTTCAAAGTTTCTTTCAATCTTCAACCAGTAGCATTATTTTTATATGTGAAAACAGTACATGTAGTTTTACTCCAATTCCTAGCATTACAGAGTTAGAAAGAACTTCAAACTATCGCGTTTCACACCTCAGGAAACAGATTCAGAGTAAGAGATCCATCTTCCCACTATCCAGTCAATAGCAGTGCAAAGGTATGAACCCAGGCTCTGGTCCTTAGGTTCTTTTTCCATAATAAAGAAAGCCAGCCATCACCTCTCAGTAAGAAATGTAAGATACCTTGGGGTGCATTTTTGCCTGCCCTCAACTCGATCCCAATTTAGAATTCATTCCCTGCGAGTAGTTTAGCACATGTTTATCGTTTGATTCATGCAACCAACTCCCAGGGAAGTTGGTTCTGCCCCAGATAGGGGGACACTGGGGACCAAGGATGAAGGAGAAAAGTTCCTGCCTTTATGGGCTCCACTGTGAGAGATCCTGCTAAGGGCTATTCGCTGCCTGAAAGAGCATGTGAGAAGGTATACTATGCCTGATTGTTGGGAAGGTTGCATTGCAGAGGCAGTGTTTGAACAAGGATTTGGAGGGTGACTTGCACATAACCTGGCAAAAAGGAAGAATATGAAGCATTCTAGATGGAGAGAACAGCATATCCCTGGAATATGTAAAAACTACATGTACTGTTTTCACATATAAAGGCATGGAGGTGAGGAAGAACACAGCCTATTCAAGGAGTCTCAGGCAGTTTAGGGTGGCTGGTATGAAGCTCAGTAGGGGATTTGGGGCCATTTTGCCAAGGACAGTGAATGCCCTACCAAAACATTTGGACTATACATACAGCAAGAAACCCAGGAATGGTGTTTTGTAGGTTTTATTTGTTTCTTATTCTCTGTGGGTGAAACGTAAGTACCATGCCCAAGGTACAAAATTCAAAAGGTACAGTGTGGTCAGAGTCTGCTTTTCAGATAGATGGCTTAGTTACTAGGTGTGGAGGACACATGGGAAAACTAGAAATTGGATGGTGGGTGATTAGTTACAGCAACTGAAGGGAATTAGGACTGAGCAGGAAAGCGGTGGAGTGCTGGAGCAGACAGACACAAGTGCTGTCTCTGTGCTGCAGTAGGAGACTTCTCCCCAGAGCCACGCTGGTGAAAATACAGGCAGATGTGTTTTGGTTGTGAGAAAGATTCAGGGATCCAGGCTCAGCCCTGACACAGTAGGTGAGCTAAGTCCCCCTCTCATCTCTTCCCAGAGATATTCACCAGTTTGCTTTGTTCGCGTTTTACAAAGGCTCTTTCTCTTTCCCAGGAGTGTCTAGAGGGGTGGGATTCATCCGCTTTGATAAGAGGATCGAGGCAGAAGAAGCCATCAAAGGGCTGAATGGCCAGAAGCCCAGCGGTGCTACAGAACCGATTACTGTGAAGTTTGCCAACAATCCCAGCCAGAAGTCCAGCCAGGCCCTGCTCTCCCAGCTGTACCAGTCCCCCAACCGGCGCTATCCTGGCCCACTCCACCACCAGGCTCAGAGGTTCAGGTAGGCCTGCCCATTGTGGAAGGACCCTGCTACACCAGTCCAGAGCTGCATAAGGGCCAGAGAAGCTCACAGCCTCTGCCCCCAAGAATCACTGTGCAAAACTTTACCTGGAGCCTCAGCTCGCACTCTGTAAAATGAGATGATTGGAGCAGACGCTCTTTGAAGCCCCCTTCCAACTTATCACTGTGACTGGTTAAACTTGCAATTCTTTGTTGGAAATGAAATTTCTGTATGTAATCAAACAAGAAGGTTCAGTTTCAACAAGAGTTAATCACAGATAAGTGACCACATCCAACAGCCTAGATATATGGCTGGACAGTGGCTTTTAATACAGTCAGAAGAGTAGACCAGGAAGCATAACCTTACCAGAGGGAGTAGCTTGTCCTGTCCTTTTTTTCCTAGTTAGTTCTGTATAGTTCTGGGGGACCAGGGCAGAGGAGGAACTCTCCACTTCTTTAACACACTCTAGGAAAACAAGGAGGAAGAGTTCATCCAAGCCTTGTTAGTGTTTCCTTCAGGTGTACCACCCCAGGAAGTTCCTGGTGCAACGTGGCATTTCCTCCTGGAACATTTTTAAAATGCAGGTTTCTCCTAGGAAGGCAGTGCAGCCCTAACCAGCCTGAACTGTGCAAGAGAAAAATATAGTCTTGACTTACCCGTATTAATTCTAAATAATTATTTTATTCTACTCACACCCCAATTTGCCTTTAATGAAAGGGTTTTTCTCCATGTCAGACTTCCTGTGGGAAAAGAGTAGGTCCTTCTATCTAGAATAGTAGCAGTCCATCTGGCCACAGTGAAGAGAAAACCAGCCTCTGCTGTTGTCCTCCAATGCCCGTGAATCTGAAATGGTTAATGATTTCATGAAGAGTCCAAGTCATCTAATTTTTATTTTGTGTGAGAGCACATGCAGTATTTATGTAAAAAGCTTCTCCAGCAGGCTTCTAATGGTGGAAACTATGGTTACTATTGCCCCATGGTGTGAATAGCTTGTCCCCAAGTAAGGTACTAAACGTGAGGAAGATTATAACATAATGACAGTTTGCTGAGAGGTACTTTCAGGCTGTAAATAATAAGCCATTTTTTAAAATCGTAGTCCAAAAGCACTCCCTGCCCCCCAAAAGTGTGTGTGGTAAGATTTAGTTAATGTAGCTAAGCTAACAGAAAAGATCCACTTGGTTGCATAGTGTTCATCTGGAACAGAGACCTTTTATTCACAAGTTTAATTATAGTAAAAGGTGAACAATTTCAGAAGCCCCCCCCTTCCTTAACAATTTCGCACACAATATCAAATAAGATCCATACAAATGTTCTGAGAGGTGGGGGGAGTGGGATTAATTCAGACTTTGAAAGAAAAAGGGATTCATTAGACACTTGCTTTAAATTCTAGCATTGACCTGAACATGAATTACTTGCAGTTGGAGGCAGGAGAGGGGGAAACTACCGGTGGATAGACTCCTAAGCAGTGGGGAAAGTTGTTGAGCTTTTCTTCTTTGAAAATGGAGCATTCTTATTAATAGTTCCATTGAGCGATCTTGCCATCTGTGAGGCATTAACCCAGAGACCCTCCTTCTCTTTGCAGGCTGGACAATTTGCTTAATATGGCCTATGGCGTAAAGAGGTAATTAAAACTCCACAGATTGCCAGATGTCCGTGTTGGCACAGACTGGGGCTAGAATTTTTTTTTAATTCACTAACTTTACTGTTTTTTTTAATTCTTCCTTTTTCTTCCACCAGCATGTCAAACTCTTCATTTTAATTTCAGACCTCAGTTGCTTTTGTTTCTTTTAGGGCACACAAAATGTATTTGTGTGTTTCACTTTTTCTTTTATTTGCAGGTGGGCTTCCCATATGGTTCAGGTGCCACAGCTACCAAGCCCTTGATAATCTTGTCCTCTGAATGGCTTCCCTCCTGGATAAAGCTCTGAGTCTTTGCTGCGTGATTTTGCAAACTTGCAGAGCAACTGTTTTGCATTAGCAATGCCAAGATTCAGTTAAGAGGGCAGATTCCAGCAAATCAAAATTAGAACATTTTGCTAATCATGGCTGACAGTCTTATAATTTTCAATAGAAAAATTAGATTTTGGACTGCCTGCGCTGGCCACAGCATAAATTAATACATGGGTGACTTTCTGACTCCTGCCCCACCTCCGTGTGCCTTTCAGAGCACATCCTGAAATGAAGTGTATCTGTGTGCACCTCAACCAGGGGTTTCTTTTGTTACAGGTTTTAACAGTTAATATAAATCCTCCCTCGGTTATATATGTATGTGGGTTTTAAACTTGGTATTTCATTCATTTAAAACCTTTTCACAGGGTTGGGACTCAAATAGCATCAGGGCTTTGGGGACCCTCTAAATGCAATCGCAAGGGTGTTCCAGACCCAGTGCAAAATCTGAATCGCAGGAAGTTGGGTGTATTATGTCCCTGTGTCCATGAGATTCCCGTATGTGCTTTTGACAAGCTCCACTGTATCGCCAGGGCTGTAGCATCTTCATCATCTTGCTCAGTAGAGCTGCACACTGTAATTCCCCTTCCTCCAGTCAAGGGAAAGAGATGCGGCCTTTCATAGTCCGCAGCACACTCCCCGTTCTAGGCAGTTCTTGGCCGTGCATGGTAAGTAACCTGGCTCTGGGAATGAGTGCACAGTGGAGGGAGTGACTTGACTGCAGACCTCACAGAGTGCAGGCCTCTGGAATCTCAGTCCCAGCACCAGTGAGGATAACTGTGACTTATCCCCACATGTCTAGCACGCTGCTTGCCTGTTCCCAAGCATTTTACATCTTTCCTAGTCCTGTCCCACTGTTCACTACTCTTTGACTTTAAAGAAGTAGCACTGAATGTTATGAAGAGTGATACCTATAACACAGGTGTGATCAGGGAAGACAGCTGGAGCCATTGTTCCCAACCCAGAGTGGACAGCACTAGTTGATAACAGCATCCTTATTTCCTGTGGAACCCAAATTTAGATCTAGAATCCTTTCTACCTAAGTGCTCCAGGTAGCCATCGCCAGCTAGAGTGGAAGTCCTACTTGAAACCTCTTTGCTGGCTCAGACCTTAGCCTTTACATAAATGGTTGGCTGTTCCTGTGTATAAACTGAAAGAGGTCAGTTCACCTGGTTGAAGGAGAGGCAGTTGAGAAGACAGTCTTTAGAAATAATGCAAATAGCAGTTATACTTGCATTTTCTCTTCTAGCAATGTATACCATGAAGGTTTTGGTTTTGTCTAGTATTGGTTTTTAAGCGAGAAGACTGAGTTGGTGAATAGTAGCAAAAATAATGTCTATTGAATTGTTATTACTGCTAGCATATTTTTAGCAGCCATTTTATTATCTAAATTCTAGTTAATATACACTTCTGTAACAAGACTTCCAAATGCCCAAGAATATTTTCTTATTTTTAAAAATAGTCCCAGCAGGCCTGGTGGCACACATCTGTAATCCCAGCACTTGCGAGGCTGAGGTAGGAAGGATCACCTTGCAATCAAAACCAGCCTGGGCTACATAATGAGTTCAAGGCCACCCTGAACTACACAGCAAGATGCTGTCTCAAAAATCAGTCCCAGCTAACACTTTCCCCATGCACTTCCCTAATATTTGCTTCCTCTTCTCCTGTTAACGTCTGCATAAATTCAGTGTAAAACAAAATGTTAACAAATATTGTTCTGCTAGAGACACTCATATTGTGCATCAGTGATCACACATAGATTTATTTTATCAGACGGGATAGATTCTGAAAGGTTAGTTTTTCTTTTCAAGATTACATGAAAACTGAGATATCTAAGCCTAATACAAAAATAGGTGCAACAAGACAAATAGAAGTTTTGTCCTTTTCTAATGTATAGCAATTCAAAACATATAAATGCACAAGCCACTTGAAATTTTGCTACAGTGATGCTTAGAAATGAATATAGCATCAAGGAGTGGTACATCTATTATTACTGCTCAGGTTTTGAGGTGGTAACCTTTTGAATAAATGCTAAATTAAACATTAGTTACTCATCTGATTAATAACAAGACATGTCTCATGTACCCCCACCCCCAGGGATATCAAAGATCTTTGACAACCAAAGTACTGCAAAGATGGTAGACTGAGCACTTCTAGGGCCATCCTTCATCTGTCCAAAAGATAAAGTGTAATTCCTCAAACATTGATATCAACCAGTTATTCAACTAATCAACGAATATTTATTTAGCTTTTTCTGTGTGTCACTATGTCTTTGAGATTCCATATCTGTTCCACAGAATAAATAAATAGAACAACAGCATGAGTGTAGTGGAGTCCTTTCCCCTACGAGCTTACTGTCTGTTGTGGGGTTGGGCTAAGGTCAGGGTGGGACAGTGTGTGAGTACACACTATGACTGAACTCGGGGAGATCCTTGCTCGGGAGCATTGGGAGTTGCTTATGGGAGCATTTAGGAATTGACCTAGGGCGTTTCTTGACACATATGTGCCTTAGCTGTCTAGCCATTCCCATCAGAAGAAATGCCACAGATGTTAGTTTTTGCATTTTGGTTTTTAAACCCTGAAGACTCCTGCCAACACTCACTCGGCCCTTTGCCCCATGTCTGTGTCTGTGCATCTGTGTGTTATCCCTGGTCAGACTGATGTCTGGACCAGTCCCCCCTTCTGCTTGTCCTCCCAGGTTCTCCCCAATCACCATTGATGGAATGACGAGCCTTGTGGGAATGAACATCCCTGGCCACACGGGAACAGGCTGGTGTATCTTCGTCTACAACCTGTCCCCCGATTCTGATGAGAGTGTCCTCTGGCAGCTCTTTGGCCCCTTTGGCGCAGTCAACAACGTCAAGGTTATCCGTGACTTCAACACCAACAAGTGCAAGGGATTTGGCTTTGTCACCATGACCAACTACGACGAGGCAGCCATGGCCATTGCCAGCCTCAACGGGTATCGCCTGGGAGACAGAGTGTTGCAAGTTTCCTTTAAAACCAACAAAGCCCACAAGTCCTGAATTTCCCATCCTTACTTATTAAAATATATATATAAATATATACGAACAAAACACACATGCGCACACACACACATACACAAAGAAAGAGAAACAAACTTTTCGAGGCTTATATTCAACCATGGACTTTATAAGCCAGTGTTGCCTAAGTATTAAAATATTGGATTATCCTGAGGTGTACCAGGAAAGGATTTTATAATGCTTAGAAAAAAAGAAAAAAAACAAAAAAATACCTTTGATGCATTGAATGTTCTTTCATAGCTGTCGTTGTTGAATATAATATACATAGATAGCGATGTGCAGGGATTTTTACCCAGCCAGCTAACTTTACTACCTTCCTTGAAGGTGGGTCTTTTTAAGATGACCATTAGCTCATTTGAAGAAGAAAAACAAAAAACAAAAAAAAATACTAATAATAAAAACAATTTTTACAAAGTAATGGGATTCAAAGAAAGAAAAAAAGATTTTTCTTTTTTTTCAAAATGTTGATCCAATCAGATTGGTAAAAACCCCCATTCAAATTAAAGAGGAACAATAAAAATTGCAAAAATGAAAAAAACTTTTGCAAATTTTTTTATTTTTCCTTTTTTCTTTTATATCATGTGAACTAAAACAGTCTTCTGTTAGGGGACGGGGGCAAGGGGGATACCTGATGACATTAACAATTTAATAACATTAACATTGTTGCCAAAGAGGTGGTCTCTTTGCTGAAAATGGGTTTCAAGAAAAATCTATTTTTATAAAATATAAAGAATTTTTACAAGAGAATCTGGATTTGAGAAAAAAATATTTTGACTGGCTAATTTAGGGGAAATTGACAACTTTGTCGCGTTCATACTGCACTGGTAACTTTTTAGAGATCAAGATGTGTGTTTTAAACTGGATTCGTAGACTGTTTTTTGAAGGATGGGCTATAAACAGATGATCTTCATATCTTTTCATAGCATGTAATAATAATAAAAAATATTAATTACTAGGGGAAAGGAGTGTTTGTTCTACCCAGGGTACCACAGTTCCCCACAGTCAAAACCCAAAAGCAAGGAGATGAGTTGAAAGACAGTTTTTCTTTACGTCATCAGTATGGGATGTCAGCAGAACAACAACTAAAAAGATTAATTTTTCCTTTTAATCTAAAACTTCCTTAGTTTGAGCAGTAGGTGCTACGAAATTATTTACATATCTTAGTATCATAGTTAAATGTAATGTGTTTAGGAGAGGAAAACAAAAGATACATTTGCTTTAAATTCATTAAGCAATTTTCAAATTCACTTTGTAGCCCATGCTGATAGAATTGGGCTGTGTTGGTACATTTGAAACACTGTTTATGTTGCTTGAAACACTTATTTATTTAATCGCCGATGTGATGATGCCTATGGCCGAGATCAAATATAGCTAGATTGGCTAGACTACTTATTTGTTTACTTAAACTATGGGAAGAAGCATATTATTGTGTCATTCTGTTGTGTGTGTATGTGTATATATAATATAAATATATATATATATATAAAGTTATTTTTTCTTTGGGTTAATTTATTATAAGTTGTAACACTTGGCTAGTTTTGTTTGTATATGTCTTAAAATGTTTTCTTATGATATTTAAGTGACAGTTAAAGAGGTATCAAGGTAACTTGTGTAGAACTATTGTTTGATATATCGTCATGTTTGTTGTGAATATTTTTTCTTACTGCACAGTAGAAAAATAAAAGCAACTGGGTCTTTATTTTAATGTAATTCAGATTGGGAAAAACAAAACAGAGCTAAGGGAACAAAATGACTGCGGGAGCACTCTCCCACGTCCAGTGCACTGATCATTTTAGTATGTTTGTGCTTTGTACGGTTATATATTTAAAACAAAAACAAAACAAAAAAATACAAGAGTTCATGCTCTTCCCTGGGTAATAGAAACAGTTACTCGCTATGCATAATCTAGTTGATAGTTAAATTTGCTATTGCTTTTCTTGTCTTGTTATATAAAATCTTTTCAATACAAGTTTAGTCTTAATGGTAATAAAACGTTATGGTTATTTATAACTTGTGCTTATTTTGTGCATTTTTTCCCATGCTGAACCCACTAAGCGCATGTAGACAGGACTGTTGTGTTCACACTGAAGAGACAAACTTTGTAGTAGTCGTCGTAGTGATAGACAGATCATAAAAACCAAGGCTGCATCATAGACTCCTCCTTTAAATTTTTTTTTCCTCTTTTTCAGTTTTGGAAAAAAAAAAAAACACCAGATTTCAGTTCAGAGAACACTCATTCAACATTCAGGGAAACCTTTTTACGTCACCTGCTATGAATGAACGCAGTTTGCTGGCAAAGTTTTGTTGCATTTGCTAAGCATTAGTGGGAAAGGCATGCCAAAATCTCTTCTCTATAATGTGTTCAATCTGGGGGAAAAAAGGGAAAAAAAAACTTAGGACCAGGCAGTGTATTCTTTAGTTGTAAATGAATGACTTCATGTTAATCTTGCTAGTTTAGATGATTTCTGAGGGAAAGTATTGTAAATGTTTTTTTCATAATCTTGTTGTGTTTGAATTATTTGTACTTTATCTGTCCAGACAATAAATGAAAGTGTGTAGAATGAATTTGAGCTTCCCAAATTTTTAAATGTGTTCATTCAAACTTTTTTTTCTGTAGCATCTGCAGGTTTCCCCAATATTTTTATCATTAAACCAGGGAAAGGAAAAAAAAAAAAAAGCAGAGTAAAATTCTGTTTTGCCATTTAGCCCAGTCTCTCAAAGTCAACTCAAGATGCAGAAGTCATTGCCCTAGTTCCGTGCTACTAAAAGTGTGGTCCCCAGTTGGCAGTATCAGCATCATCAGAGAGCACGTTAGGGATGCAGACTCTTGGGCTGAATGCAAATCTATATTTAACCAGACACCCCCAGGTGAATCACTGGTGATTGAAAGTTTGAGGAGCTCCGCCCTGGTTGATAAGCCAGAGCACTTGTTACTCCCTGCGCTATTAGGGCCCGTTAGCGTGTGTTACTCACTTATAAGCACACTTGTGACTTGTGCAGAGGACAGGAGTCACCCTTTGAAGAGTGTCTATCATGTATCATCAGGCTGGGTGTTGTCCTCTACATTCTCTCACTTCATCCTCTCAGCAGTGTGAGCAGTGTAGACAGCAATATCGTCCTTTCACAGATGACAAGACCAAGGCTCCGTGAGATTTAGTAACTTGAAACATCAGCACGTCTCCAGCTGAGATTTGAAACTGAGTCTGGCTCTACTGAGCAGCTGCTCAGCACTGAGACTGGAGAACTTGTGCAGTATTAAGGGAGCAGACCATTTGTACGGAAAGCGACAGCTACACAAGGTCACCTTTTGATTGTCATGTTCATTTTTGTGTAGAAGTAACAAATATTTTACTTTCTTACTTTTGAACAGAAAAACCCTAAACATAGACGTATTCACACAGTGTGGAAAGAACATGATTTAAGCTCAACCTAAGAAGAAGAAAACTGCCTCCCTTATTATGAAGCCACATTAAAATGTGCCCTGAACTTTACAGAATGAGCTTTTTAGTGATTCCCTAATATGATCACTCATTGATGATCTACTGCGTGTCTTTCATTTTCATTTTCTTGCTAATTGAAAATTCATAATACCCTATAAAACATCACCATCCATAAAGTGATACTTCAAAAAGAAATGCTTCTACTGAGCCAGATGAACGAACAGTTAGATTCTCTTCCATTTCTCATTAACCCCTTTTTTATTATTACGTTAAATTACTACATTGGCTGGAATAATTAAATTCAGGCAAAGTATGGAACTTAATTAAGCAAGCTAAATATTAAACCTCCGTGTCAGCCTGAACCTCACACGGTTGAACTCCCATTTCTTCTTTGAGTTTTATCTTAAAGACAAGCCTCTTTTGTAAAGAAAAACCAACATTCGAACATATAATTACCCTGAGACAATAGTTTCACAAACACATGTGTAGGGCCCAAAAATGTTACTGCCAAACCTATGAGAATTACTCATCACCACCCCTGCTCCTTAAAGGGATCATTTCAGAGTACTTTAAATAAATACATTATTTTGGAATATTAGAAGTTGGTGGAATCATTGTATTTTATACAGTTCATTCTCTAGCCTTCAACAGATTAGTCCTGAAAATTTCATAAATACCTATAGATCTTTAAATAGGTCTTGAAAATATCCATGAAAAGACATCATTGTATATGCACTGTCTTGGCAATATTTCCCAACATCAGCACAATGCCTAATAACTGCCTAACATCAAATGAAAAATTCATCTTATTGCAAGTATAAGCCTTTTGCCTTAAATCTTCAGGCAAACACATAATTTCTGTAGGAGTCTGTAGGCAAGATCTAACAAATCACAATAATGCAGAGATTATCAAATTCTTTAAGGTCTTAGGTACAGTATATTTTGCTTAGATGAAAAATTGCATGTCACAGGAGGCTGACTGCATTTACTTAGTGTTATTTCTGTCAAAGTGATAGGAAGACTAAAAAAAACATGCTTGTATCGACAGCCATCCCACACCACTACCAGCACCAAAATTTACTTTTATTGCCTAAGATGAAGCACTGACCAAATGATTACAGCCAGAAGTTTTTATCAACTTAATTTGTTTAAATTTCTTTCATCAACATCAATCACTATTCATTTGTAAATAAAACATTTACCCCTAAAGAACAACTTGGTGGGGGGGCTGGTACCAGGAATCAAACTCAGAACCTGAGGCTTACCAGGCAGGTGCTGCGCCATTGAGTTAAGTCCCTGGCCCCAAGAACAACATTTTAAAGCACATTTGAAATTCCCTAAGTCTTGTGAGGTTATCTTACCTTGGGGATACCTTAAGCTTGTCAAAATATGACGCACATTGCTTTTTACCATAGCTAATTCAGGAAACTTCCAAGTCCTTGAAATTGCTTCATCCTTCGTAGAGGAGCTATGCATTTGCTCCTTAACAGATATACACATAAAAATACACAGTGGCAAGTTTTTTGCACAATTGAGTAAAAAACCTCCCTTTTTTTTTAAATTTTCATCTGTGAATTCAAAAATCACACCTGACAAGATAGAATTAAGAATGAGAGTGTGTTTTCTAAATGGAAAACATTAAAATCTAAATGTGAGGCCATCCTGCCTTGATCTCATCCACAGCCTTAACAAGAGCTCACGGAACGCAGCTGTATAATATCCTTATACCCTTCACTGCCTTTGTTCTACCTGAACAGAATAATAAAAGAAAATAATTTTATTTCCATGAAGTAAAATCAAGTTTTATTATTTTCCAAAAATGACCCGTACCATTCCTTTATCTGATTAGCTTTTTGGCATATTAGATAATAAGATAATGTCTCTTAGTATAGTATTTATGTAAGAACCGTATTTTTCTCTGTGCAGATCACTGACAGAAGTGTCCGTTAACAGGAGAGAATGATGCATAATCAGCACTTAAGATTAAAATAGACCTGAGAACACAAAAGTGTTCCTTCAATTAAAGGAATAGCATTTCTCCAGTCTCATCTTTTGTTTCCGTGGCAGAATGAAAACTGGCTTAAAATCACCCAACCCCAGGTTAATTACCAGAAAGCTTTCCTGTGCAAGTTTAGCTTAATCTGCTAGTGGTTCAAATGCAAAGTGGACTCACAGGGCATCCCAGAACGCTGTGCAATTATTTCAGAGGATTTCTAGCAAAGTTCTTGAGGTGTAAGAAGTTGTTTCTAGAGAGAGTACCAACGTGTGTTAAATCTGCTGTGTCAGGCACAATACACATGTATAGGGCTAGTGAAGGGCCTCACCTCCCTTTTGAACAAAAAGAGACTTAGAGAGATTAGTTATTTCATGCAAGCAAGTAGATGGTGAAGCAAGAACTCAAACCCAGGTCAGTCTGATCCCTGAGATTCTCCAGTTATACCACCCAGGCTCCAAACCAATTCTTTCATAACGAGTCAAAACAATTACAAAATGGTTCTAACTCAATTAAGGGTGGAGATGAGTCTTGTTATGTAAGAAATGAGGGAACTTACTTTAATGCAGTATGCCTGGGGCTAAGCCCCTCCCCAAATTTTTAATGGAAAAAGAGCCAATCACATTGTTTTAAAAGCAAACAGACAAAAATAACAGTGATTGTTTTTAAGCACTTGCTTGGCATTGTTTAAAAATGAAATAGTTTTTTATCACTTTAACCATGTAAAGTCATTGAGGTAGAAAAGAGTTACAGATAGGACAGGAAGATAAGATTGTCAAGCCAACCACGCTTCCCCTGGAGGCGGCCCCATGGGTCTCCCCTACAGATGAAGGCAGTGTATAAATATATAACCCCCATTTTAAATCTGACAAAAAACAAGTCAGAGAAGTTAAATACCTTGCTCACAGAATTTACACAAATGTCCTCTAGTTCTAGTCCAATGTTTTTCCATTAAACCATACTGATGATTTTCAAAGTGACATTTGTTAAACACCCCCCTTATGTGTGGTTTGCCGGGGTGGGGGCTGAGAGGAAATTTCCCTAAGGCTTACCATACCAGAATTCTTACTCTGAACCTTGCCATGTGCCAGATACTGAGCTAGGGGCATGATGAAGAGACACATTCATATTTCTTGCACAAATTTTGTGCATAGCATTTTGCAGTGGGTTCCAATAAGAGATAAAAGCACAGAATGGAAATTTAGAATTTTATTAACCAAGGTAAATCGTGTGGAACAATGATGTAGCCATGCCCTCTGTGCTGGAGGGAGAATTTCAGGAAATTCTGGCTAGTGGAAAGTACCCTCTGGAACCTGGGAAGGAAGGAGACTGTGGCCTGGTGGAAGGAGGACAAGCTTTAGCGAGAGTTCTGGATTTGGCTCCCTAGGCTAATAATTTAATGCCTCTGAGATTCCTGATTGGAGAAGGGAGGATTGGAGATAAAATATTTCAAACTCTTGGCACACGATGAAGAGTAATAGGAACAGAGGCCAGAAGAGTCCCCAAAAAAGAGCTTAAGCTAGGCCCTTTGGCAGAGAAGAATGAGTTTGATGCATGTCCTAGATGTAAAGAATCTGTAAGTCCCCTTAAGAAGAGGAGAAGTATAAAGATACATGTGGAAATGGGCTGCTGGGAATCTCATCTAGCCTTGTGGAATGTAGGCCTCTTTAAAGGTGGGCAGCAGTGAAATGGGAAGGCAGAGAAATAGGACAAGGACGGAGGCTGAGGCAGATTTCTTAAGGCAAACAGGGAAGTGAGGCCTCTTTGTTCATAAATGCCTAGGACAAGGTTGTTACCCCAGAGCCATACTCCTCTTGGCTCTAGGCACAAAAGTCAACAATTCTGTCTCAAAGTAGGAAACAAATCCAATTAGACCATATGGGAAGGGCACCCCTCCTCCAGTGTCACACAATCAACCTTGTCATTGGTTAATTATAGAAAATCTTTGGAAGTCAGCTCAATCTCCTCGTTTGAATCCTTGAAAGAAACAAAGAGCTTTAGGCTGTCCACACACCACCTGATCCCCTGTGAGTAGCAATCATTTCATTTTACAACCGTGAGAGTTCTTCTCTTAAAAATGCTACTCACTCAAAGCACACACAAAATCCACAGGCACCATCTGCCTGGCTAATCCCACTTGTTCAGCTCAGGATTCACTCTCTGAAACTTAACTGGAATGCCTGGGCTGGGTTAAGGATTCATCAACAATCCTATACCTCTCTGCTTTCCTGTATCACAATTCAAGGGAAAGCCCCGTCAGATACAGGGCCTGCCAGAGCAAGAACAGAATTATACGATGTTTGGGTGGCACTGGGTAAAGAGCAGTCAGTTCTGTCCTTGGTAGGATCAAGTGTAGTTAAAAGTGCAATAAGAAAGGCATCCTAGAAGTGTCTAGGAATAAGCCCTATCTTGAAGGCTGAGTCAGCCTTGGACTGGCTGAATCACTGGGTGATTCATTCATCACACTGGGAATGATGAAAGTGACTCAAGATCAAGAGTTAGAAACCTCAGCTCTGCCCCTGAGTTGCTGTGTGACACTGGACAAGTCATTGACCCCTCTTTAAACCTTTCCCAGAAGCTAAAGGAAAATTTTGGACTAGACGGTGCCTGGTGGTCTTATTCCTATTTACTCTTAAACACTCATCTTCCCCTATATTTTTCACAAGGTCAGAAAATATTTATTGACCATCTATTATCTGGCACTGAGATACACTGCAGGAACACAAGACAGTTATATGCAGCTGAAATGAGTACTATCAGGTTCTAGTATAGGTTTCTCTGACAACAGATAACAAGGGGACCTGCATGGCTGAGAGTAGGAACATCTTATTGAGACTGTGACACCTGAGCTGATCTCTGAAAAGCTGAGGACAGTGTGTCCCACCTCAGGCAGTTGGGAATAGCACAAGGAAGGGTCAAAATGGAGAAGAAAGTGAGAACCAGGTGAGATGATAAAGGGAGTTCAGAGACCCAGCAGTGGGGTGGGGAATGGTGCTGAGGTGAGAATAGAGCAAGGTCCAGATCACCAAGTCTCTTGCAAAGTACAGAAAGACTTTGACCAGATTGCTGGTTGCTATGGATTGAATCTTAAATGTCACCCAAAGACCCATGTCTTTGCACTTCGGTCCTCAGGGGAGTGCTATTGGAAGTATAGAGCCTTTAAGTGGTAGGACCTAGTGGAAGGTCTTCAGGTCACTGAGAGTATGCCCTTGAAGGGGATAATACAACCTCAGGCCTTTCATCTCATTTTCACTTCCTGGCCATAGGATAAGTGGTTTTGTCCTGCCATGTACTCCTGGTATGATGTGTTCACTCACCACAGGCTAAAAGCAGTGAAGCCATCTGAGTATGGACTGGGACCTCTAAAACTGTGTCAGAATGAACTTTTTCTCTTCACAAGTTGAATATCTCAGGTATTTGCTATAATGACAGAAGCTAGAAAATCTTTAATGCATTATTTGTTAGTATGTGAGATGATATTTTGGGAAGAGATTGACATTTGAATCAGTAGACTAAGGAAGATCACCCTAGATCACCCTTACCCAGTGTAAATGGCCATCATCCCACTGGTTGAGGGCCCAAATAGAACAAAAAACAAAGGTAACTTTGTTCATTCTGTCTTTCCTGGAGTTGGAACACTCATCTTTCTTGGACATCAGACCTTCATATTCCCAGCCTGCAGGCTTCAGGACTTTCAGCTGCCCCCAGGCTCTCAGACTTTCTGGCTCAGATTGAAAATTACACTACTGGCCTCTCTGGTTCTTCTGCTTGCAGACAACCTATTGTAGAACTTCTCAGCCCCATAAGTATGTGAATCAACTGCTATAACAAAACTCTCCTAAATTCTATCTATCTATATATCTACATCTTATTCATTCTGTTTCCTTAAAGATTCCTAATACACTTATCTATAAAGTAGAAATGATGGTAATATCTATTTTATTCTGTACTGAGAACATCAAAATCTTTAATATGTGTTCCTTGCTTAAAGTACTACCTGGAAGATAGGAATAACTATATAAATATGTGCTATTATTTATTATTTATCTGGCTAATTCATCTATAAAGATAGATATAGATATAGGTGATACAGATATAGATGGCATAGATATAGATATAGATATAGATATAGATAGATATAGATACAGATAGATATAGATATAGATATAGATGATGGGTGCCTCTTCTCTCAAGCTGCTTCCCTAGCTTCTCAAGGCCAGGTTGTATACCATCCCCCCAGGTTCCAAAGTCCTGTTTCACCCTGTAGCGTAATTTGCTCTTATATACTTTCTTCCTTACATTATAAGTCCATCAAGGTCAAGTAGTGGGCCTTATTTATTAGCATAAGATCAGGCACAAAAACAGTATCAAGCCAGGCATAGTGGTGCATGTCTGTAATTCCAACTCAGGAGACTGACGTGGAAGATTGCAGTGAGTTCAAGGCCAGCCTGAACTACACAGCAAGACATGTCTAAAAAAATTTAAAAAGCAGAGGGAGAAGGAGAGGAAGAGAGAGGACAAAGAAGGAGGAGGAGAAAGAGGAGGAAGAGGACAGTAAAGTTGCTAAGCTGTAGTCAGCCAAATAATGCCCCCAACAGGTGTTGACATTGTAATCCCTGCATATATGAATATGCTACGTTAATCCATGTGGGCTGCTATAATAAAGTATTTCAGATTGGGTAATTTATAAGCAACAGAAATTTATTGCTTACAGTTCTGGAGGATAGAAAGTTCAAGATCAGGGAGTGACACTGAGTCCCAGGAAAACTTAGGAGCTTTAGTGAGCTGCCTGAGGGGATAGAATCTATATCCCATGCCCCTACCATTGCAGGAGCAATATTGAGCCCCAGGGAATATCAGGAGCTTTGAAAATGACAAAAATGAAGAAGCAAAATGCAATTTCAGACCTCCACCCCACCCAGAACAAGTCCAGGAGACATCAACATAGAAGAATTTGGAAGTCACATAACTGAAATTTCTGGAATGATAGCAACTGAAGTAAAGAAACAACTACATCAGGCCATAGAACAAATCAGATCAGAAATAATCTCTCAGGCAAAAAAAGAAATGACAACCATAATGAAAGAACTACTCAGCACATCAAAAGAAAACACAGATTAAAAAGTAGAGAAGCACAGAAAAATGATGGGAACCTTGAATGAACAATACAGGAAAAAATTAGAATGCATGAAGCAGATTCAAACAGATATCCAGGAAATTAAAAATTCCGCTGAAGCTGGAAAAACTACTTGAACAAAACTGAAGATAGACTTTCAGACCACGAAGACAGCATTGTAGCTAGCGATTGAAAAAGAAAGATCTCTTAAATATAACAAGGAATCAGGAGTTAACAATTCAACAGCTGCAAGATGATGCAAAGAAAAACAATATAAAACTGATAGATGTCAATGAAAAAGTAGGAATCAACATGAATGACATAAAAAGATAATTGTATTTGCAGAAGTAATAGAAAATTTTCCAAGCATGGAAAAAGAATCTAACATAAAGCAAGTGAGGCATATAAAACTCCAATTAGCCATAACCAAAATAAAGCTACACCCAGACACACAATAATCAAGATCCAAGAAATTCAGCAAAAGAACAGAATATTAAAAGCTCTTAGAGAAAAGAAGGTAAACCCTTAGAGAAAAGAAGGTAAACCCTATGAAGGTAAACCCATCAGAATCATGGCAGATTTCTCAACACAAATCACAAATCAAGAAAAGCTTGGGGTGAAATATTACAGGTCCTGAAAGAGAATAACTTCCAACTTAGATTAATGCACCCTTCAAAACTGTCTTTCAAACTTCATGGAGGAATAAGGTACTTCCACAACAAAGAACAACTGAAGAAACTCATGACCACCAAACCAAGCCTCAAAATAATACTGAAAGATATTCTAGAAATAGATAAAAATGACCATGATTCCAAGAACAGCAAAAGAAAGGAACTGTCAAGCAGAGCAAGTAATTAAACAGAGGAGGAGAGTATGGAACCAACAGAGGGAAAATAACATGACAAAGATAAGCCAATGCATACCACCAATAACCATCATTGTAAATGGCTTCAATTCACCAATCAAAAGACACAGACTGGCAGAGTGGATCAAGAAACAAAACCCAACAATATGCTACATGCAAGAAACACATTTAATTCACAAACAAATTCATAAACTGAAAGTCAGAGAATGGAAAACAATACTCCATGAGACAGGAATAGAGAAAAATGTAGGATAGCTATTCTGTTTGCAGACAATGTAAACTTCAAACCAAGAATGATCAAAAGAGATATAAAAAGATTGCTACATACTTGTTAGGGGAAAACTGCAAGAGGAAGAGATAACAATCATAAATATATATGCAGCATATAAGATAAGTTTTAATAGACACAAAAAGTCAAATAACCAATAACACAGTCATAACGGGATTTTAACACTTCATTGTCACAAAGAGATAGATCAACTAGATAAAATATCACCCAAACTTGTAAACAAATACACTTAGTAAACCTTTATAGAGTGTTACATCCAACAACATCAGAATACACATTCTTCTCAGCTGCACACAGCACATTCTCTAAAATAGACCATATGCTAGCCTATAAACATGCTTAAGTAAACATATACTATCAGACAATAGGGCAATGAAATTGGAAATTATTGACAAGAGAAATTGCAAAAACTCCATAAACATATGGAAATTAAGTAACACCCTCCTGAACAACCAATGGATCACAGATGAAATTAAAGAAGAAATTAAACAATATTTACAATCAAACGAAAATGCAGATACAACTTAGCAGAAACTGTGGAATGCAATGAAAGCAGTCCTCAGATGGAAATTTATAGTGGTGAATTCCCACATCAGGAAAACAGAATGAACACAAATAAACAACTTTATGCTGCACCTCAAGCTTGAAGAAAAAGAAGAGCAAGTCAACCCCAAAGAAGGGAGGAAATTATAAAAATCAGAGTGGAAATTAATGCCACTGAGACTAAGAAAACAATACAAAGAACTAATGAATCAAAGAGTTGGTTCTTTGAAAGAATAAATAAAATTGATAAACTCCTAGCCAACCTTATCAAAAAAGGAAACAAAAAGCTCAAATCCATGCAATAAGGAATGAAAAGAGTGTAATCACTACAGTTTCTATAGAAATTCGGAAGATCACAATACTTACTTCAAAAATCTTTACCCACATAGGATGGAAAACACAGAAGAAATGGACAGATTCCTAGATACCAATGAATTACCAAAGCTCAATCAATAAGATATAAAAATCCTGAATAATTCAATATCAATCAATGAAACTGAAAATGTGATAAAAAAAAAAAACTTACCAACAAAGAAAAGCCCAGGTTCTGATGGATTCACAGCTGAATTGTACAAGAAATTTGGAGAAGATTTAATGCCACTTCTCAAACTCTTAATAAAATAGAAAGGGAAGCAATTCTCCTTAACTCATTCCTGGAGGCAAGTATTACCCTGATACCAAAACCAGAGAAGGACCTAATCAAAAAAGAAGAAATACAGGCCAAACTCCATAATGAACATAGATGCAAAATTTTTCAATAAAATGTTAGCAAATAGAATGCAGCAAATTATCAGGAATATTATACACCATGACCAAGTGGGATTTGTTCCAGGAATGCAGGGATGATTCAATATATGCAAATCAATATATGCAAATCAATAAAACATCATATCAACAGAACCAAAGACAAGAATCACATGGTCATCTCAGTAGGTGAAGAAAAAGCTTTTGACAAAGTCCAGCATCCATTCACAATAAAAAAAAACCTACAGAAAATCAGAATATTTCTATCTGTTTTCATGAGAAACCACTTTGAAGATATCAATATGTAATACAACAAGCATTGTTAATTTCCTACCACTTTGTTTGTAACTCTGTATTGTCTGTACTGTTCTTTTGCTATTTTGTAAAAGGTTGTCTGTTAATGTTTTCCTCCTTTTATTTTTAAAATAAAAAAAAGAAAATCAGAATAGATGGTCTTTATCTCAATCTGATAAAAGCCACCTATGACAAACCAACAGCCAGCATCATACTAAATGGATAAAAACTGAAAGCTTTCACTTTAAAATCAAGAGTAAGACAAGGATGTCCACTGTCCCCACTGTTATTCAACATAGTTCTGGAAACATTAGCCAGAGCAATTAAAACAAGAGAGAAAAATAAAAATAAAAGGTTTAAGAAAGGAAGAAGTGAAATTATCACTATTCACAGATGGCATGATATTCTACATAGAAGACTCCAAAAACTCCACCAAAGACTCCGAGAATTAATAGCCAAATTCAGTAGCATAGCTGGATACAAAGTCAATACTCAAAATTCAATAGCATTCTGTACACAAACAACAAACACATGGAGAGAGAAATTAAGGAAACCACACCTTTCACAATAGCATCCAAAAAACTGAAATAATCAGGAATCAATCCAACAAAAGAAGTGAAAATTACAGTACTCTGAAAAAAGACATCAAAGCAGATATCAGAAAATGGCAAGATATTCCTTGTTCATGGATAGGAAGAACCAACACTGTGAAATTGGCCATACTCTCAAAATTGTTATACAGATTCAGTAAAATCCTGATCAAAATACAATTAATATACTGCCATCCCTCACTATATCACAGTTCTGTTATTGCAGCTTCACTGTATTGCAAGTTTTTAAAATATATATATCTAATTCTGTATCACAGAGTTTTTACTATATAGCAGGATTTTGTGGTATATACGTATTTATATAATATGTATGATTTTAATTATTTTTGCCTAAAAATTTTAAAACAATATAAAAATATTTTAAAATGTTAATTCAAACATATTATACAAGATAATTGTGCTACTAATTTCTATTGGTTTATTGAAAGGAACAGTTAATGCTTAACTTTTTTGACCAATTTTGCATGCTTATATCTGGTAATCTGAACAATGACTTTGAAGACAATATTATGCAATATAACAACCATTGTTGAATTCATATCACCTTGTTTTTTGAAATTCTGATTCATTTCTAATTTTTTAATTATTTTTTTATTCTCTTTAAAATATGGTTATGCGTGGTGGCTCATGTCTGTAATCCCAGCACTTGGGAGCTGAGGCAGGACAATTGCTGTGAGTTCAAGGCCATCCTGGGGCTACAAAGTGAGTTCAAGGCCAGTTTGAACTTCATAGCCAAAACCCTGTCTCAAAAAGACAAAAAATAAAATAATAAAAATAATTTAATTTAATTTAATTAAAAAGTAAGAAATAAAATTTAAAAAAAGAAAGTTCAAGATCAAACTGCCAACAGATCCAATGTCTGATGAAGATTTGATCTTACTTCATAGATGGTATCTTCACATGATAGAATTAACAGAACTTTCACTGGTTTCTTTGCTAATGGTTAATAATCCTATTCTTGGGGCTGGGGATTTAGCTCAGCAGCACAGCACCTGCCTGGCAAGCGCAAGGTTGTGAGTTTGATTCCCGGTACTGGAAAAAAACAAACAAAAATAATAATAATAATCCTATTCCTGAGAGTGAATCCCTCATAACCTAATCACTTCCCCAAATCTCTACCTCTTAATACCACCACATTAGTAATTAAGTTTAAATTTATTAATTTCTGGTTTGACTTTATGAATCATCCATTGATACTATGGCATTACCTTAAATGGTTAAAGGATTCTTCTAAGGATTTTGAGATGGAGAGATTATCCTGCGTTATCCAAATGGGCCCAATGTGGTCACAGGAGCCTTATAAGAGGAGGGGGGAATCAGAGCTACTAGTATGAGATGTGTTGATGAAAGCAAAATGTTATAGTGATGTGAGGAGAGACCCATGTGCCAAGGAATGCAGGTGGGCTCTAGAAATGAAGAAGGCAAGAAAAAGGATTTTCTCTGAAAGCTCCAGAAGGAACACAGTCCTACCAGCACTTTGATTTTAGACTTCTTACCTCTAGAACCATAAGAGAATGAGATTGTGTTAAGCTGGTAAATTTGTGGTAATTTGTTATAGAAGCAGTACGAAACTAATACTGTACATCAGCCAGGCATAAAACAAGGGTTAGAGAAAATTCTAGTTGTGGGAGAAGCCAATGTTCAGTGCAGTCCTTACCTGGCCCCCTGGCATCAGGGAGAGAAGGGGCAGTGCCCCTTTCCCCACCCTCTTACACATTCTCCTTGCACTGGGCCCTCCAGAAGCAAGATGCCACCACCACATTAGCATTACCCTGGACTCTCATGCAGATAGTTAGAGAAGGGACAAGAAATAAGTGGGTTCAAAGATATCGGTAACCTGTAATTCTGGGATCTAGAGGAGAGAGAGGGTAATGGAGGAAAGAGTGGCCCAGGAGATTTGGATTTTTTTTTTAACTCAGTTCCTGGGTTCAAATCCCACCAATTTTCCATGGGATTTTAAGCAAGGTCTATTCTCTATCTAGCTCCTCTTCTGGTTGACTTCTTAATTTGGTGAGAAACCCATGAGTATTCTTCAACTGTCACCCATCCTTTCCCCAACCACCCAATCAATTACCAAAGCCTGTCAGTTTTACCTTGTGCAAATCTCTCAGACTCATCCCATCCTCCCTGTCTTCATTGCTTAGCTACAAAACATCTAAGTATCCTAGTGATGGCTATATTACACAGCTCTGGCCAATGAGATATAAAGAAGTCCTTAGCAAGCCTTTCAGGAAAGCTTTTTTAAAAGGAACAAGCTTGGCAGACACACTGTTTTCCCTTTGCCTCCTTCCTCCCCCTCACACACACTCCATTCTTCAGACCTGGAATGCTAACGTGAGTCTAGAGCTTCAAGAGCTACGTGGCAACCATGAAGGCAGGTCAAAAAAACATGAATGGCGATTAGAAATAAGAGAAGGAGCAGTCATCCTCAATGGCCTCTCTAAACTGCTACAGCAGCCCTGGATTACCTGAGAAAAATACATGCCCTACTGCAGAGCTTCCCAACCAATAAACACATTTTTATTGACATGCTCACTTTATTTCCTTAATCCTCTGAGCAGTCAGGTGGTGCCCTGGATTTATGAGCTCCCAAGCCATTCATCTCTGTCCCAAACAGCCTGTCTTTCTACTGTGTTGGACCAAACAAATATTTTTGTTTGTGTGCTGCTGTGTGAAAAATGTTACCCAACTTTGTCTCACTGGCTTACGTCTGTCCTCCGAGTGTCCCCACTGTTAGAAACTCCATCACCACCTACCTTCAGACTGCCTTTGCCGTCCCATTTCCTGCATCAGTCTGCCCTCCTCATGGGCTAACCTTCTAATGGCATGGATGTCCTTGACTGCCAGTGTAGCCTAGTGCCTCTGCTCCTGCCATTACACTGACGAGAACATCTCAGGGTAAAAAGAAGTTTATCGAGCTAGTTTATGATAAAGCAGCTAGCTAGAGAAAGGGTCTGAGACAGAGTCAGGTGATCAGCCACACTGATAAGAATTAAAATAAGAATAGACAGTGAACTAGGACTTTGGGCCAACAATGAACTTCCTCAGGCAACATGGAATGTAGCCTTCTCCCTCCTAAAGAGAGTTGCAGCCCCTCCCTACTAAGCCCCCGAGTTTTCAAGGACTTCACCAGATTTTCTTTAAAATCCCAGTTTTCTTTAAACCCTACTTGCTGAGTAACTGGGTTAGAGAAGCTGAGTTCTGATTGGTTATTTTTAACTCACAGACCCACCTGTGATAGACGACCACTAAACAATTGAGCAGTTCCTATGCACCAGTTAGCTATAAAAATTTCTGGACTGTAGAGCCATGTGGGAATTCCACTTTTCAGATTGCCCTCCAGGAGAAACCAGGAGCCTTTTTCTTCTTATTATTTCCAATAAAAACTCTAACTTCCTGTTTTGGGTTCATGGCTTCATTCTTTGAGTTTAGTGAAACCACAAAGCTCAGTTTGTACAGAATTAACTGATCAGCATCTTGCTCACTGCCACATCTGAAGAGTGCATTTCTCTTCTCTCCTCTCCTCTCTCTCTCTCTCTCTCCCTCTCATCATTAAGGATACTGCCTCACTTTCTGTTACCCAACTTTAATGGGAAAGGACCAGTCTTACCACAGAGCTGCTTGGATCTGTAATGACTTAAATAGTTATTTGGATTTATCAGCAGGGCCAGAGCCCACATGTCTAAAAACAACTTTACACTATGCCTACCACTTGTATTCTTTGTTTTCAAACTCACTAATTATTCTGCCAGGCTCTTTTCTCACTTACAGTGATGTTTTTCTTCAGGAACCCCTTTGTCTATTGTAATCTTGAGGTGGGATAGGAGAAATAAAAACTAGGCAGAAAAGACATATGGAGGGCTGGTGATGTAGCTCAGTGGCACAGTGCCTGCCTGGTAAGCGTGAGGCCCTGAGTTCGATTTCCAGTTCCAAAAAGACAGAAAAGAGATAAGGAGAATCATAATTTAAAAAAAATGAAAACTGCAGCTTCAGGACACAAACCTAGTTTAATTTTGTTTTCTATTCTCCCCAAACACAATAAGCCTGGGCAATTCCCTTTCACCTCTAAGTGGGTTTGACCATTCCCTTTTTACCTGCAAATGGTCCTCTTTCACCTGCGAATGGACTACCCTTTCATCAGTAAATTAGGCTTTCCCCTATAAATATGTCATTCTCCACCGACCATACCAGGACTGGATTATCACAGATTTCCACCACCAAAACACATAAATACTCCCACTTCCAACTACAGTGCATCTCGTTTCTCTGAGTGTCCCCACTCCACTCTGCTCTTGAGTGTGCCCTAAAATCTCTGCCTCACAAACCCTTCTGTGCTTCATACGACATGTCCTAAAAATTCTTTTTCCACAATAGCAGTCAGGAAACCTGCAAATTTATCTCCAAAAGGGGCATTAGGTTCCTCATCTCAACTTCAGGAAGCTCTCAGACCCAATCTGAAGACAATTTGGCTTTTGGTGTCACCCCTCTTCATGGACTCAATGCCTATAAGATATGTTGCATGTGTCTGAACCTCAAATGTGAACAATCCAAGTTCTTATCATGGGATTTATGCCAGAGGTATAGGATGTAGAGTCCTGATCCTACTGTTTCAGAATGAGTGATTAAATTTTCTAGATATCAGTTTCCTCATCTGTAAATGCAAGAGCAGGATGACAACAATTAAAAAAAAAAAAGAAGAAGAATCAAGATGTACAATGTACAGGTACAAATTCCCTATGATGAATGTGATCATTATGTATACCTACAATGTACCAATAAACTTAATTCTAAAAATCAAAAAATAAATAAATAAAAGAGCAGGGCTACCTTACCTGAGCTTCATCAGTCTGACCCAGGAGGAGCCCCACGGATAGGCTCAAGGCCCCAGAGTAGATGAGAACTGGCTTAGGAGCCAGGGAAGGGAGAATGTGGAGTGGGAGGATGTGTTCAATCAGGTGCTAAACTTCCACTGACAAAATTTTCCCACTAACACACCCAACCCAGCCAAGGAAGCTCCTGTCAGCTGGCATGCTACAGAAAAGAAGGCGGACATGCGGCCTCATCAATCTACTAGCTGTAGGATCAGTGGTAGATACCCCTAACTCACCCACTTTTTGCCATCTGCTGCTGCCCATGCTGAGCTGAAGGCATGTGTGGCTCTGAGAGCCCAGCTGGAAACGTGAGGAAAGACCTGGACCCTGCACTATGGAGCAGTCTCAGCAACAAGGACCCTGCCCCAGTTGTGTGCCTCTCCCAGTGCAGTGCTACAACACTCCACCAGCCTCTGCTGGGGAAGCCACCAAGTGAGAGAGAAGCCCCGGATTCCTGAACAAATAGTAGGCATCTGACTGACTAAACAGCATTAATAGCAAACCCAGTCAGTGCCAGACACACACCTTATCTCCCATAAATAATCCCTACACTAAGAGGCCCTCCAAACTGCATCTGTCATCACTCTCAATGATTTCAGTACACAAGTAGGTGCTCCTTCCAGTATCCTGCCACTGCCTTCTGTTCCTGGGTAACTCCTCAAAGAAAGTGGCTCACCAAATAAACATTACCAGGTTCAGGGTTGTTCACCTCTCCTTCTGGAGTTAGAGTCCAGGTTCTTGTCTCAAACGAAGGGTTGAACAAAATGAGCAAACAGCAGAGGCAAAGTTTATTTGAAAAAAGTAAAAGCAAAGAGTGAGGGAGAAATTGACTCTGCAGAGTGAGCTTGGACTGAGCAAAAGAGGAAAAAGCAAGATAAAAGCATACTTTGGAGGAAGCAGATTCAGCTATTGTGAGGAAAGCCACGAAACCAAGCTGTTCTTGATGTCTGCATCCTTATATGCTGTCCAAATCTTAAGAAAACCCATGAGAATGTCTACATATTGTTTGAGAGGCAGTGCTGGGATCCCATATTCAGGCTGACATGAGATCTAGGCCTCCTACAGAAAACCGGCTAGAGTTCTCACAAGAAGTCCAGGTGCAGGGCTTTTGAGAACTGTTCTGTGCCTATGTCCCTGTATCTTGTAATTAACAGGTCACATCTACTTCCCCAGCCACCTTTGCTATCCCTAATTACCTATGTCACTTCAACTGCAAGTACTCCTGCCCCGTTCATCCTTTAGGCATTAGCACCTTCCTTTCAATTTTAAGCCTCACCTTATCAATTCCTACTTCCTATCTCACTTCTTTTAATACTTTACTCAAAATAACCCTCAATCCCCCTGGGGCCTTCAACTCACTTTTACTGTCCCTCCTACCATGCCCTCTTTTCCCTTCCCAGCAATTTTAAATTCTAAATAAAACATGTACACAATCCTTTCCTCATGTACACTCTCATTTTCTTTGGTCCTCAGATCTCAACCAAAGATTCTCCTCTTCTATGCCTGCACCACACAGGCCGAACTCAGGTGGCAAGAGAAAGACATACGGACGCTGACCAGGCTCCCTTTAAGTTAGTGAGCACCAGCCTCATATGGGCCCTAAAGCTGCCTTAAGCTCACACTGTTTCTCTAGCTTATTCACTAGCCCTCATAGTTTATTTATTTATTTTAAAGAGAAAAAATCTAACAAAACAACAACAATGAAGAGAAAAACAAAAACAACACAGAAACAACAAAGACAATACATGACCTCAAAACAAAATGATAGGAACTAACAATGGTTGCTACACTACATACTGTTATTTTCAGCGAAGTTGCTCAGTCCACTAGACGTAAGAATGCAAGAGTGATCAAACAAAGACAGTAACAAGTAATAAAAACAAAAATTGGAAGTGATACAGAGCCTCACCATACAAGGTGGTAGGAATTCAGCAACGGTTCTTATCCTGCATATTGTTGTCCTCAGATCAGTCGTTCTGATTACCAGATACATGCATGCAAAATTGGTCAAGAAAAAAGAAAATTTTAAGCATTAACTGTTCCTTTCAATAAACCACAGACATCAGCAATACTATCCTTGTATATACATATATATTTTATTTTTCATTTTAAAAAGAAAAGAAAAACAAAATAATAAAACAAATACATAAACAAAACAGCATAGAGAACGATAAAAAATGATACAGAATTTCAAAACAAGGTGATAGGATATTAACAATGGTTGTTATATTACATAATATAAATTCTTCAGACTGTTGTATTACATAATAATATAACATAATAATGTTATAATATATATTATATATGTTATGTTATAACAATAATGTTGTGTTATAACATAGTAATGTTATATTATATATTATATACATAATAATGTTATATTACATAATATAAATTCTTCACAATTCTTCAAAGTGGTTGCTCAGATAACCAGATATAGGCATGTAAGGTTGATCAAACAATTACACATTAATTGTTCCTTTCAATAAAACAATAGAAATTAGTAGTACAATTGTCTTAGCTGTCTTGTGTGTGCATATATATACATTTTTTCCCTCCCTTTCTGTATAGCCCTCATAGTTTCTTAAATTCTCCTCCTTCTTCCTCATCTTCATTAACTGAAGACACTACATCCTATTTCATTGAAGAAAATCAAGGCAATTGGAGGATGACTCACATTAGCCCCCACTTCTGCCTTCTCTCCCATTACTACGTGTAAACTATGTGCTGCGTTTTCCCACCTATGTATTAGAACCCAACTCCTCACCTGCTCAAGAATGCAACAGTATACTTCGTGGCCCAACAGCCACAAAGCATCATATTTTCCCTCTCTCCCGGGCCATTCCCATAACATACAACCGTACTCTTCCTTCTCCCATCTTAAAAAAGAAAGTAAAATGCTTTTACACTAATTCCTATTATTATCCCATGTATTACCTCCCCTCAGCAAGGAAACTTATTAGAAGTTAGTGATGATTCACTGACTAGTCCCTCTTTTGCCATTCTCCTTTGCACTCTCTCCAGTGCAATTTACTTCTCTGTTAGTCTTTCCAAACTGCTCTTGTCAAGGTCACTGGTGATCCCCATTACTAAGGGCAAAAGGCAAGTCTTGGCCCTCCTTGTACATAATCTGTGCAGCATTTGATTGGACCGAGCACCCTCTCCTTAAAACACCCCTCCACTTGCCTCCCCACACTCCCCACTTACCATATACCCTCCCTACCTTCTTGGCCATCCCTCAGCTTCCTGCTCTCCAAATGTTGAGGCTGAGTTCTTGGACCTGTGAGCTAACAACATTGCCCTCCAGGATCACTCACCCAAATCATGGCTTTTAATATAATTAATTCTTGGATGACACTCAACTGTGTATTCTGACCCAGATCTATTTCCTGAACTCTGGAGACATATGTCCTGTTGCTTAGTTGACATCTCCACCCATCCAGCTGTCTGAAAGGTGCCATTTTTAACATGCCCCCCCAATTTACCTTTGGTCTCCTATCCCTCCAACTGACTTTCTTCCTCAACTCAGCAAAAGACAGCACCATCCTTCCACTTGATCAAACCAAAACCCTTGGAGTTATACTCACCTCCATGTTTTTCTTCTTGCCCTAAAAATGTTCCCCATTGTGAAGAGATTTGTGTCTTTTTTGCTCGCTACTATAACCTCAGCTCCTGAAAAAGTGCCTGACCTTTAATAGGTGTTCAGTAAATATTTGCTAAATAAAATACTAATTATTTTAATTGAATGACTTGGCTATCAAACCATTCATCACCTTCTTATTCAACAAGTAAAATACAGGCTATGATAAAGGCAAAGAAGAAAGACGTTGTGACAGAAAATAACAGAAGAATTCTATTCAGGTAGGAGAGAGGTCTTTTGCGGGAGAAAATGACTTTGAAATCAGACCTCAGTATTTTTTTTTTTTTTTTTTTTTTTTTTTTTTTTTTTTTTTTGGTTTTTCTCCGGTACCGGGAACCGAACTCACGACCTTGCGCTTGCCAAGCAG
>NW_004955464.1:8619835-8678350 GCF_000276665.1 Chinchilla lanigera | reverse complement strand
ATATTAGTATATATTATAACTGTATAACTATATTATATATATTAGTT
Organism: Chinchilla lanigera; assembly: GCF_000276665.1. Classification (NCBI taxonomy): domain Eukaryota; kingdom Metazoa; phylum Chordata; class Mammalia; order Rodentia; family Chinchillidae; genus Chinchilla; species Chinchilla lanigera. The sequence goes on along the minus strand of NW_004955464.1, from coordinate 8,678,303 downwards.
ATAATACTGATTTCTTTCAGTTCATTGAAAAGAAAGGTTTATGCTAATATTGTTTGGACATTCTTTCATGCCTGTATCTTATACTTTGAGTAACTACTTTCAAGATAATATGCAGCATATTAAACATTATTATTCTCCTATTATTTTGTTTAGAAATGTGGGGAGGTTCTCTATAAAATAAAATTTTAAAAAAAGAACATTGATGCAAAAGCTCAGAGGCAGCTAAGAACTTTATGGGTCCTAGGAAACAACGGATGGCCAGAAGGACAAAAGAACATGAGGAGGGAAGTGCGGTAGTGCAAAGAGCTGGGCAGGGGAGAGCGGGCAGGCTTTTGCGGATTCTAATAAAGAGGATGAATTTTATTCTACAGTCACTGCATTCGTCATGACAACTTTCTAAATAAAGAAAGCAGAGTGATGCTAAGACCTGAGAATTTGGATCCCTCTTCTGCCAGGTTGTAAGTGTCTCTCCCTCTCTGAACTGGGAAAGCTATTTTTTACATGCTTATCTGGTACCATTATCTTGAGGTTCAAATGATACTAATGAGTCAGGGAATCTTGTAGCTTGGTAGAAAAGTTAAAACAGTGATTCTCAGAATTCAGTCTCAGGAAAAGGCATTTAAGACAAGGACCAAAACAGAAGGGGGAAGCTGGAGAGAGTTTGCATGTGAAGACCTTAAAATGTTTGGAATGTGCAAGACCTGTTTTGCTATGGCCTAACTTAAGACTTCCTACTGATGTCACAGGGTTTTTCCAGCCAAGGGCCCACTGGCATTTGGAAAGCAGGTTGAGAAGTAACCTACTGCCAGAAAAGTACTTGAAGTTCAAAGTTGTGGCCTGTTAAGGCCACAAAGCCTTGTCCACCTCACCCCTGGCCCTTGCCTTGGCCATTAACTTTCACCTCATCTTCTCCCTCTGTTGAGGCTTCCTCACCCTCATCTCTGTGTTCAACAAAGGTTAAAATAGAAACTTTGGTGAAATTACAGCTACTGCTCTTCTGAGGTCAGGACAGTTCCAAGGAGGGTTACAGAAGGAATAGGGCATCTGAGTCAGGCCAGCAGGCCCATGCGCCTGGGTGACCTGTGAGAGTCAGGTTAGAGTTCCCAGCCAGGACCAGCTGGGCAGTGTGATGGGGACAGTTGCTGCAGCTCTTCCACCATTTCCATCCAGCTGCCTAGGGCTACTAAAGGCATGTCAGAGCAGCTGAGTGAGAAAGAGTAGACTTTCACATGTTAATATGGTCACACCTTCCCCGGGGGTGGGATCTGGGAGCTCAGAACAGAGGCAATGATTATGACTGCCCTTCATGAGTATAGGCCGAGGGCCAAGGCTTTACTACATTATCTGTAACCCTCCTAACTCCTCTTTAACAACACATAATTTGCTCTATTTACAGGTCAGGAAACTGAGACACAGAGAAATCATGTGCCTTTCCCAGCTCCTACAGCTTGCTCATGAAGAAGCTGGGATTCTAGCCCAGCTTGTCTGACACCAAAACTCCATGTCCTAAGTTCATGTCCTCCCCGCAGGGAAATTTACCTCTTACAGAGACTGGGGGAAGAGATGTCAAACACACCTTTGTAGCATAAGAATTTGCCCTTCACAGGGTGGAGATTTAATAGACTTACATTAATGGGTTGTAGGGAGAATTGAGTGATTTAGAACGTAGACCGACATTCGGTACACTTATCATCAGCATTCAACCGAAGTTCCTTCCTATACAGCCTGTGCCTCCACTGTCAGGAATCCTGAGGGTTTTCCTTTCCTAAAACTTTTAGCTTGGAGTTAAGAGTTAAAATAGTGATTCTCAGGATGTGATCCCAGAACAAGCAGCAAAAGCATTAGCAACAAGTTAAAAAATACAAATTCTCAGGTATCACGCTTGACATAATTAGAAATTTGGGGTAGGGCCCAAATGTCTGTTTTAACATACATTGTTTGTTAGTACGTTTGCTACACGCTAAAGTTTGCAGATCACTGAAAAGAGGAAGCTAATGGCTGCTGTAACAGAAACACATACCGTACACACATATATACCACACACACACACAGTGGTCTAACACATAGATAGTTACTCTTATCCACACAATATCCTTACAGGTATTTCTGAAGAGTGAGAAGTACTCATCCCACTGGATGCTCCTTTACCTTGTAGGTCGTCCACCCCCTAAGGCACTGGATTCTTTTGCATATGGCCACAGATGGGAAAGAGAGAGAGGGTCATGTGTTGGTGGTTTCCATGGGGCAACAGTAACTGCAGACAGACTGCGAACACTGTCATGCTATAATACTTTAGAACAAGAAGAGTGCTGAAGAGAGTTTAGTGAACACAGCAGTGACCACACCTGGCATTCAAAGCTCTTTATGACCTTGCTCCTGTGGTCTCCATGTTAATCTCCTGCCTTAGTCTATTTCGCTCTGAACCCCACAGTCCTCATGAAATGACAGGGATTCTCTGCCTAAGTACATACATTCTATGCCCCTCCCTCACTGTTTCTCTTCATCCTCATTCCCTTGCTTATCAGCTAGTGGACTCCCATACATCCTTTAAGACCTACTCAGGATCATGTCTCCTCTGATAAAGCCTACTTTGACCCCTTAGTCCTTGCCTTAGGAGAGGACTCAGTAGCCATCACCCCCACACCTCTCCTTCTCCTCCAAACCACCCCCACACACACACACCATAAAGTCATTTCTGCTTCCTCACTGAAATGTTGGTTCCTAGATGAGGACAAGGTCTACTACAATTGTGTGCTCACATAGAGCTGGCCTCAGTAAATACTTGCTGAAAATTGGATAAGGAAGTGAGTGATGGAGAAAAACTCTGGGCTAGTAAGAGCCAGACCATTTCAGCAGCAGACTGAAGAAACTGCCCATGGAAACAATGGAGAAGAAAAGCACTTCCACTTACAAGTGGTATATCTTCTCATGTCACTGAGGGGAGCCCCTGGAGCCTGCAGGTAGAGTTGTTCATGTGAGGTGTTTACAAGATGTATGCTGAGGTGACACCAGTAACAGATACAAAACTCCCAAGGGTCAAGGAGAATGGTAGTTGTGAGTTACAGGGAGAGTCCTAAATGTGAGGTGTAATTTGTGGGAGGAGTCAGGAACTCTCCCATCATGGAACCTTCCCACCTGGGAGCACTGACAGCTGGAAACAGTAACCCAGGTCTTGGGTTGATGATCAAGACGTGTCTCTGCAAAGAGTAAGCCAACAACAAGGTAGGGTCCAAGACTGGGCTGGTGCATTTGTTACCAAAGAGGACGGGACAAACAAGACCTCACACCAAAACCTATTACCAAAACCGGGCACTGGGTTCAGGACTCCCCTTCCAAGTATAAGAACTGAATGCTCATCCTAAAGTATGTGGGCTTGAGGTGGCCAGGCTGGAGTGCACACCATACAGGAGGTACTAGGTAAGCCTCTGCCTTTTCCAGGCTCGAAGCTCCATGAAAGCCAGAGCAGTGCCTTCTTTCTTTATCACTAAAGCCCAAGAAAAGTGCTAGATACATAGGTGATACTAAAAAATTATTTTAGCCAGGCATAGTGGCACACGCCTGTAATCCCAGCCCTCGGGAGGCTGAAGGAGGAGAATCTCAGTGAGTTTGAGGTCAGCCTGCACTACAAAGTGAATTGTAGGCTAGCTTGAACTTCATAGGAAACCCTGTCTCAAAAAGACAAAAAAAAAGAAAAAAGAAAAAGAAAAATTATTTTAGTAAATGGATGGATAGATGAGTGGGTAAATGGATGGATAAATAAACTATCTCAAATTGTTTTTCCCACAAAGGTGACTGGCACTAGGTATTAATTAAACAGAAAATTTCAAATAGGTCTTCAGACTAAAAAAAGTTGAACAAACTGGACAAGAATGACCATGTGGAGTTCATGTTTTGAGACACCAGAAACTCTGCCAGATTCCAGTGTCTATACCTCTTGGGGCACAGGACGCTAAGAAGTAAAATAGCCCACTCTCTTGTCCAGCCCAGATTTTACCCTGAGTTGGACAAAGAAAAAAAACTAAAGTGAGAATGGGTAGGTTGTTCTAACATAAATATGGATCTAGTAACCACTTTTATTTGGTCTCATGTCAAAGTGACAGCCATCTCTATGGAAGTCCCAAAGGGTAGGTATCATGGTTGAAACTTTCCTCCTCTAACAACCACAATCCTAGGCTCTCCTGTCCAGACCCAGCCTAATTCACTACTGCCAGACAAGACCCCATAAAAGGGTACTCAGAAGCAGCTCCTCACATACTGCAAGCCTGTGTTCTGACCTAGAACTGGAAGTATAGTATGGTAGTCCCCATCCTACCCTCCAACTTTAGGACAGGGAGCAGAACTTATCACAGGACACTTGGTGGGTGTTCAAAACATGTCCGTTCAATTACATAAAAGTAAGGAATAAATTCAACATCAGTGAAAGGTGAATAGGTAACTAAGTAAGTGAATGAATAAAACCTTTCAACCTCTATTTTTGGTCTTTACTCCATCTTAAAATGGAAGACCCCTTGCACCTTAAAAACAAATGAAAGACCACCTCCCTTCACTCTCATCCTCTTCTCTAGAGGTTCATCACTTCTTTTTTTATTTTAAAGCAAAAAAGAATAAAACAAAATTTCAAAACAAGGTAATAGGAGGGTAACAATGGTTAATGTATTGCATATTGTTATCTTTAAATTAGTTACTCAGAGTACAAGATATCAGCATTTAATTGTCTAAACAATATTAACACAGACCTGTCTTTTCAATGAACAAAGAGAAAGTAGCAGTATAACTATCTTAACTATCTTTTGCACTACACACAATAACACATCTATATATAATCTATATGTAATCTATATATTGCATTTCTCTACATTTTTTTCTCCATTCCCCCATCCAAGTTTCTCTTTCCTTCCATTTTACAATATCTATTGTATATCTTAGATCTTATTTATTCTTTCAGTTTTTCACACTAGGGAGACAACACAATGCTTACACACATGAGTCTGATTTATTTCACTTATGAGTATGGTTTCAAGTTGCATCCATTTATCTATAGAAGTCCCCAGTTTATCCTTCTTTATGGCTGAGTAGTAGTCCATTGTATAAAAATACCACATCTTTTTTATCAGTTCCTCAGTTGATGGGCATTTGGGTTGTTTCCAAAATCTAGCTATTACAAGTTGAGCTGCTATAAACATGGACATACAAATATTGCTGTAGTATGATGTTTTTCATTCTTCTGGGAAGGTACCCAGAAAGGCATAACTGGGTCAAATGGGACCTTAAATCCTAGTTTTTTGAGGAATCTCCAAAATGATTTTCAGTGATTGAGCCAGTGTACACTTCCACCAACAGTGGAGAAGGGGTCCTTTTTTCCCCACTGCCCCTCCAGCATTTGTTATTGGTTGATTTTTTGATACTAGCCATTCTTTCCAGGATAAGATTGAATCTCAGTGTTGTTTTAATTGGTATCTTTCCAATTACCAGTAATGTTGAACATTTTTTCATATATTTATTTGATGTTTGTATTTCTTCATCTGAGAAGTGTGCATTCATATGAGATACCCATTTTTGGATTGGGTTTTTAAATTTGGGAGGTCTAAGTTTTTTGAGTTCTTTATATGTTCTCAATAGTAATCTTTTGTCTGAGGAACAGCTGGTAAACACTTTTTCCCACATTGTGGGTTGTCTCCTCCCTCTCTTGGTGGTTTCTCTTGCTGTGCAAAAACTTTCTAATAAGATGAAATTCCCATTGTTGATTCTTTGTGATAGCTCTGGTGCAATCAGGGTTTTATTCATAAGGTCTTTAGCTACACCAATGTCTTCAAGAGTTTTACCTATTCTATACACACTTCTCAGATGAAGAAGTACAAATGGCAAATAAATATATGAAAAAATGTTCAACATCATTGATGTTAAAACAACACTGAGGTTCCATCTCACCCCAGAAAGAATGGCTATCATCAAGAAATCAACCAATGCTGGTGGGGTGATAGAGCAAAAGGAACCCTTGTCCACTATTAGAGGGAATGTAGTCTGGAATAAACACTGTGGAAATCAGTGTGGAGATTCCTCAAAAAACTAAGATTAGAGGTCCCATTTGATTCCACTATTCCCCTTCTGAGTAGTTTCCCAGAAGAATTAAAAACATCATACCACAACAATATATATGCACCCATGTTTATAGCAACTCAATTTGTAATAGCTAAATCTTGAAAACAACCCAAATGCCCATCAAGTGAGGAATCAATAAAAAAGATGTGGTATTTTTATACAGTGGACTACTACTCAGCTATAAAAAAGGATAGATAAAGCTGAGGCTTTTATAGGTAAATAGATGCAACTTGTGACCATACTCATGAGTGAAATAAATCAGACTCACTGTGTAAATACAGTATTGACTCCCTAGTGTAAGAAACTGAGAAGGTACATATGATCCAAAATGTATAATAGATATTGTGAAAGGGAAAGAAGCTGCTCAAAAGGAAAGAACAACTGAGATGGAGGAAGAATAAATATATATACATATATACACAAGATATCTAAGATAATTATACTACTAATTTCTATTATTTCATTGGAAGCAGTGGCTTGTGCTTATATCGTTTGATCAGGTTGTATGCCTACATCTTATAATCTGAGCAAGCACTTTAGAGATAACAATATGCAATATAATAACTATTGTTAATTTCCTATTATCTTGTTTTGAAATTGTGTACCATTGTTTTATTGACTTTTTTCTTTCTTTTCAAAGTAAAAAAAATTTTACCTATTCTATCTTCCAGCAGATTTAATGTTTCTGTTTTAATATTTTGATATTTGACCCATTTTAAATTTAGTTTACTGCATGGTGAAAGATATGGGTCCAATTTTAATCTTTGACATGTACACAGCCACTTTTTCCAGCATCATTTATTAAAGAGGCTGCTTCTTCCAGTGAATATATTTGGCACCTTTGTCAAAGATAAGGTGGCTGAGTATGTCAGGAGTTGTTTCTGTGTCTTCTAATAAGTTCCATTGATCTTTGGGTCTGTTTTTGTGGCCAGTACCACACTTTTTATCACAGTAGCTTTATAGTATAATTTCAAGTTGGGAATTGTGATGCCCCCTCCTTTGTTACCCAGAATTGCCTTTGCTATTCTAGGTCTCTTTGGGTTTCAAATGAACTTTAGAATTTTTTCTCTAATTCTATGAGATATGCTATTGAAATTTTGATCAGAATTACATTAGATCTGTGTAACAGTTTTGGGAGCATGGCCATTTTCACTATATTGGTTCTCTCTACCCAAGAGCAAGGGGTATCTTTCCATTTTCTGATATCCTCTTCAATCTCCTTTTTCAAAGTACTGTAGTTTTCAATGTAGAGGTCCTTTACATCCTTCATTAGATTAATTCTTAGGTATTTCAGTTTTTGGATGCTATTGTGAAAGACGTTTTTCCTTAATTTCTCTTGTTTTTCATGTACAGGAAGGCTATTGATTTTTGTGTTTTGACTGTATCTAGCTATGCTACTGAATTTGCTTATTTAATCTAGCAGGTTTATGGGAGGGTATGAGAATCAAACTCAGGACCTCACACTTACAAGGCAGGCACTGTGACACTGAACTAAATCCCTTGTCCGAATCTAGCAGATTTTAGTGGAGTTTTGGGGATCTTCATGTCATCTGCAAATAATGATAATTTAAATTTTTCCTTTCCTATCATTATTCATTTCTTTCTCTTGTCAAATTGCTCTGACTAAAATTTCCAGGACTATGTTGAATAAGAGTGGAGACAGTGGACATCCTTGTCTTGTTCCTAAATTTAGACAGAAATCCTTCAGGTTTTGTCCATTTGATGTTGGCTGTAAGCTTGTCATAGATGGCTTTTATCAGACTAAAGACCATCTATTCTAATTTTCTGTGGGGTTTTTATCACGAATGGGTGCTGGACTTTGTCAAAAGCTTTTCCTGCATCTATTGATATGATCATATGATTTTTATCATTGACTCTCTTAATAGGGTGTATTACATTTATTGATTTACATATATTGTCCCATCCCTGCATCCCTGGGATGAATCCCACTTGGTCATGGTGTATAATCTTCTTCATGATTTGCTTCATTCTGTTTTCCACTATCTCACTGAAGATTTTTGCATCTATGTTCATTAGGGAGATTGGCCTGTAATTCTCTTTCTTAGTTGGGTCCTTCTCTGGTTTTGGTATCAGGGTAATGCTTGCTTCCAGCAATGAATTTTGGAGTTTTGCTTCCCTTTCAATTTCATTAAAGTGTTTGAGAAGTAGTCGTGTCAGGTCTTCTCTAAATTTCTTGTAGAAATCAGCAGTGAATCTATCATGGTCTGGGATTTCTTTACTGGTAGGTTTTCAATACATCTTTTATTTCATTGATTGATATTGGTTTATTCAGGATTTTTATATCTTCTTGATTCAGCTTTTGTAATTCATATGTATCTAGGAATCTGTCCATTTCTTCTGAGTTTTCCATCTTATTAGAATACAAGTTTTCAAAGTGAGTATAGATGATCTTCTGGATTTCTGCAGGGTCCCTTGTAATGTCACCCTTTTCATTCCTAATTGCATAGATTTGAGTCGTTCCTTTTTTTGATAAGGTTAGCTAAGGATTTGTCGATTTTATTTAACCTTTCAAAGAACCAACTCTTCTATTCATTGATTCTTTGTATGGTTTTCTTAATGTCCAGTGCATTAATTTCTGCTCTGGTCTTTATCATTTCTTCCCATGTATGAGTTTTTGGCTTAGCCCACTCTTCTTTTCCTAGAATTTTGAGTTTCACAAGTAAGTTGTTTATTTGTGGTTGCTCTGTTTTGCTGATATGGGTATTCACTGCTATAAATTTTCCTCTAAGTACTGCTTTCATTGTGTCCCATAAATTCTGGTATGTTGTATTGTCATTGTCATTTAATTGTAGAAGTTATCTACTTTCTTCTTTAACTTCACCAGTGACCCATTGGTTGTTTAAGAGGATGCTGTTTAATTTCCATATGTTTATGGAGTTTTTGTTGTTTCTTTTGCCATTAATTTCCAATTTCACTGCACTATGATCTGATAATATGCATGGGATAATTGAATTCCTTTGCACTTACTTAAATGTGTTCAATGAACTAGTATGTGATCTATTTTGGAGAACATCCCATGTGCAGCTGAGAAGAATGTGTATTCTGATGTTGTGGGTTGGAACATTCTGTAGACAACTACTAAGTCCATTTGTTCAAAAGTTTGATTCAATTCTAACAATTCACTGTTGGTTTTTTTGTCCAGTTGATCTGTCTTTTGTGACAGTGGGGTACTGAGATCTCTCAATACAACTGTATTAGTACTTACTTGATTTTTTGCACCCATTAATATTTGTTTTATACAGTTGGCTGCATTCGTATGTTACATATGTATTTATGATTGTTATCTCTAGCTCTTGAATTGTTCCCTTTACAAGGATGTAATGAGCTTCTTTATCTTTCTTAATCAGTCTTGGCTTGAAATTCACTTTGTCTGCAAATAGAATAGCTATCTTTGGTTTTTTTCTGGGTTCCTGTTGCATGGAGTATTGTTTTCCATCCTTTGACTGTCAGTCTATGAACTTATTTTTGAATTAAATGTGTTTCTCATATGCAGCATATTGTTAGATATTGCTTCTTGATCCATTCTGCCAGTCTGTGTCTTTTGATTAGTGCACTGAGCCCATTAAAGTCGATGGCTATAACTGATATGTATTGACTTATCCTTGTCATGTTATTTTCCTGTTCTTGGCTCCCACTTTTTTCCCTCCCTCTGTTTAATTGTTTGCCTTGCCTGGTGAATTACTTCTAATGGGGTTCATGCAGTTGTATTTCTTGTTATCTCTTTCTAGATTTCTTTCAAAACATTTTGGAGTGCTGGTTTGGAGGTCATAAATTCCCTCAGGTGTTCTTTGTCATGGAAGTATCTTATTTCTCCATCAGTTTTGAAAGATGGTTTTGTGGGGTACATCAACCTGGGTTGAAGGTTGTTTTCCTTTAGAACTTGAAATACTTCACTCCAACCTCTCCTTGACTTGAGGGTTTGTGCTGAAAAGTCAGCTGTGATTCTGATGGGCTTTTCTTTGGAAGTGATTTGTTTCTTTTCCCTAACAGCTATTAAGATTCTATTCTTGTGTTGAATTTCTCGAATCTTGACTATGATATGCCTGGCTGTAGATTTTTTTATCATGGCTAATTGGAGTTCTATATGCCTCACTTTTCTATATGTGTAATTCTTTTTTTTAGTAGGGAAGTTTTCTGCCATGATGTCTATGAACAGTTTTTTTATACCGTTTGTGCTATCTCCTGCTTTTTCATTGACTCCAACCAATCTTAAATTATTCTTTGCTGCATCCAGCAGCTGCTGGATTGATTTCTCATAGTCTCTTACTATTTTTAAGGAATCTTTCATGATCACTGACCTCGAGCCTGTCTTCTATATCTTAGATCCTATGTTCACATGGCTTAATCTTCTGCAGATACTTTCAGTAAAATTTTTATTCTCCTGTATATCTGCTTGAATCTGCCTTATGGCTTCCATTTCTTTCCTATGCTGAGTATTCATAGCTTCCATAATGTTCTTAAGTGCCTCCACTTTTTTGTTGGTATGTGCTCTAGAGTTACTAAGAATGGTTTTCATTGTAGATGTCATCTCTGCAGTTATCTGAGAAATTATTTCACATTTGATTTTTTTCTAGAGCCTCATTCAGTTGTTTTGTTGTTACCACTTCAGAGAGGCCAAATGGGTGGCTTTTAGATTGTCCCACATTATTGTCCCCTGGGCTTGCCTTTGGTGAACTGGATGTCTGGTGTTGCATTTTATTTAAGTGTCTTCTCATTTTCTTTTCTTTTTTAGTTTAATTCCTGGGGTGATGCTTATAAATTGCCTATAGTGGGTTGTTTTATTGCTAGTATTTGGAATCCTTAGGAAGTGACTACTTGCTGAGGTATTTTGTAGGTGTAGTTAGTTTTTGGGTTTAGAGTCTGCTTGCAAGATCCTACCTCTTCAGTTTGCTGGAAATGAGAAGTTGCTGCCTATTTATCCCAGCCCTTGGTTCTTTGGTACTATGCTACAGTATTTTCTGTGACCCTTAGTCAATTTCAATCTTGAAATACCAGGAAGAACAGCTGTTTTGAATAATTATGTCACTTTTGGCTATAGTGGTACCACCAGCAATGACAACAGCATTAAACATAGCTTAGAAAATGACAAACTGAGATAACCAAAACTTTGCCACCTTTATCATATGAACTAGAATTGTGGTTATGTAACAAAATCTAAAACAAGCCAGAAAATATATGCAATATACAAGTCCTTAATATGTCAACTTTGCCCTCAGAGGTTAAAATTTAAAATGGGTTAGGGAGAAAATAGAGAAGTAGAAGAAGAGGAAGAGATTAGAAGTAAGGCCGGAGGACAAAGATGGATCATGCTACCTTTGAGAAACTGGTGCAGAAGACTGGAGCAGAAGAAAGAAGGACGAGATAAAATGAACAGAGCAGAATGGAACAGAACTACAACCACAAAGAGGTTAGAAACCACATTCACACTGATATAAAAACAAGATCAAACAATGAAGGAGAAAAAAAGAAAACCACAACAAAAAAAAATGAGAGAGAAAAAAGAAAAAAGTGCACGTCCAGGTATGTCTCTACTATCACTGGTAGACAATGTATGGAGACAGTCCCAGTCCATGTTGATATATCCCAGCAAGCCAGCAATAGCTTTCTGGTGGGGTAGTGGATAATCTCAATAAGCCTGCACCTTCTGCCCAAGACCTGACTCACATACACCTGTAAGGATTTACTGATTTACACTGAATCTCTTCAACTGGATAGCAAAAGGTACTTTTGAGCCCAACAGGTCCAAAAGACAACTCTAGAATCTTCCCTCTAGAATCTTCATTTCCTTTGGCATTCCCATTTCAGAGGCAGACACCTTCCATTATTCCCATTTATCTAGATGTAGTCCTTGGTTCCCCCTTTCCCTTACCATACACATTCAATCAAAGATTAGAAATCTCTAAATTCTAAATCTAGTCCTTGGAATATCAATTCCTTTTTAATTCTATAAGTGATATAGTCATCATGGTGACCCCCAATTCTGTAAAAGATAAAGAGATCAGCCAGAAGCTCTCAGGAGCCTGAAAGGCAGGAAATTCCAATGCTCAGCAGCATTTGGTTCTTGCCAAAAGTCTCCTCAGAAATTTTCTCTTGGGCAGTGGTTCATGGTGGCACATCTACTGTTCCACTCCACTGCCATCAACATGAGCTCTAGTCAGAAACCCAAGTGGAATTATGTCTTGAGAAACATCTGAAAACATTCCCAATACCTGGGAAGAGGCTAAGGGAGATACAAACCACCCAGAAATTAAGAAGTCAGGGTGAGGAATCAGAAAAAGGCTTAAGATTACAGTAGCTTCCTAAGGGGGCCCAGACATGGAAGTGCTAAGGGGGCATCCCCTCGATATCTCATGGCTATGTGCAGTTGCTTTGATGGGCATCAAAGTGGATGATTTGACTCCAAAGTGAGTGATGCAACACATTCTCCTTTTTTAGTCTACAACAGTCAATCAGCAAACTACCTTAAAAATAAACCCCAAATACAGCCAACACTTGTCCATTCTCCATGGTAGTAACCTTTCCCACTACTATCATTGTGATAGACAATATAGATACATATATACTTGTATGTGATATCAGAATGAGTTAATCTGTCACTTTGGGTGTATACTGATCATATTGACTCATTCTACAGTAACAAACAAATCTAGAGTCTTGATAACTTAAAACCACTAAGGTTTATTTTGCAGTAGGAACCCACCGTAGGTCACAAGGGAGGCCTTGTTCACTGTTGTAACTGAAGCCCTCAGAATTATGGAAGCTGTATCTTAATACTGGCTTTCACAACAGCAGGAAAAAGAGAATGTTAAGAATCATGCACTGGCTCTTAGAGCTTCCTTCTGCAAGTGTTACTCCCACTCATGTAGCTAGAGAAAGTAAGTCAGACAGCTATACCTAAATATAAAAGAGCAGGACAGTGCCTGAAGAGAAAAGGTAGGTAGAATCTCTGTAGACAAACATGATTACCAGAGTGAATGTGGTACATTCACGGAAAGATATGGGTGTGATACACAGTTAGTGTCAGTGATAATGGAATGAACGTGTATGCAACTTCAGTGTAAATCAGTAAATCCTTACAGGTGTATGTGAGTCAGTTGCTTACATTCTCTCCTGCTCTTGTCTTACATTTACCTGACATCTAGTCTATTCCCCCCAAACCCTTCCCCTGGATGAATACCATTGCTGAACAGTCTCTCTACTGAGGATAGACAGGCTGGGGATCCACTTTTCCTCTACACTAAGTTCTGCTTATATTGACATCTTCAGAAGAGGAGGCCCTGCTTCCATTAAAAGTAAGGCCCTAGACTCCTGGAACTTAGTGGTTTGCCCAACTCCACAGCAGACCAGCAATTGTATCCTTGCAATTTCTCCATTCAGCATCTTAGCCAGTTTCCTTTTTTCATTTGTTCCTTCATCTTCTAAGAGTTCCCAGCATACCATAGCATGCCCACCCTTCTCCCAGCCCCAACCTACATATGTGCACTGGTTGTCCTCTAAGGTAAGACACGGACACCACACAGAGACCAGGGGTGTGGGGTCAGATCTAAGTCTAAATCTCACTTTCCCATGTACTGACCTCACAATCGTGGGTTTCCTTGTCTAATAAGGCAGAAAGAAATCAATATCACCCTCAATGGATTGCTATGAGAGTTAAATGAAAAAGTATCTGTAAGTCACATGTTTTTGTTTTGGTGGTCTTATATTCATGTGTGAAATCTTCCAGGGTGAAAAGTCCTTCATGACAAGGACTTGGATTGTGAACACTGACTTCCTGAACCCTGCATCTAGGGCAGTATCTGAAACCTATTAAGGACTTAATAAATATTTGTTAATGAATATAACATGTTTTGCATATATGTGTATACTGAGAGAGAGAGAGAGAGAGAGGAGATACTGTATAGATATAAAGACACTGACACAAGGCAGACAGCACAGACACCCCACACCAAAGCTAGACCCATCCTCTCTGAGACTGGCATCCAGTTGTCATCATCTTTAGACATATCAAGAATTGGACACATTATTAAGATCTCTCAAAGTGACTTAACTCCCAGCTGACTTTCAGGCTGCAATGCAATGTCAAAGATCTGACATCTTCATCACACAAAGCACTCTTCCTGAGTTGTCAGGTTTAAATATTTGCCTAATTTAGCTGGAGTTTGGGTTTAATTACGGGAGGATTGTGGACTTGAGTTACGTTGAGTTGGATTTGAGGAAAGGAAAAGCAGATAACACAGCCACTTTCAGTTGCTCAAAGATTGCTGCTAGCCAGAAACTCCCAAGGAAGCCTGGGCTTGTCAAACAAGGAATGAGACCCAAAAGAAACCCAGAAAGTGTTTTGGAAGAAAGAGATGTGTAGCAGGTGTCTGACTAAGCCTTTCTCTGGCTTAGAATCCTTCCCTGGAGAGCCAGGGCCTGAGGATCAAGACCTTGACATTGAAGGCTTCCAGGACCTGACCACCACTCCAACAGCTGCAATTTCATCCCCTTCTGCCCAGTTTTCAACCCTACAACAGTGTGCAGACTTTATGCAGCTCACGGCTCCTCTAGCTTCCCTCTTGAGTAGAATCTCATGTTATTTCTTCTCCTTTGTGGTGGCCTGGACCAGGTTGGTCTAGACCCTCAGTCAACTAATTTTATGGGGACACTTATGCACCCAAGATGATTCTAAATCCTATGAGTAGAGCAGTTAACAGAGCAAAATAAAATTCCCTGGCTGCAAGAAAGAAATAGACAATAAAAATGAACACAGATAAGAAGTCTTTTGGATGCTGACAACTGCTTAATTCATTAGTTCTTTTTGTTTAGAATTATAAATGAATTTGAAAAAACAAAATTTGTGCTTGATCCAATATATAGTTTTAGAGGGGTTTTATTTATCTCTTTTGCTATTGTTGTTATTGTTGTTTTGACAGAGTCTCACTATGCAGTTCAGGCTGGCCTTGAACCCACTATGTAACCCGGGCTGACCTTGAACTTTCAATAATCCTCCTGCCTCAGCCTCTCAAGTGCTGGGATTACGGTTGTGCACCACCATACCAAGCTCAATGTACAGTCTTTTGAGACATCTTCCTTCAACCTTTTGAAGACTCAAGGATTAGCATCCTGTATTTTTCCTTTACCATTGCATTGAGATTTGTCTTAGTTACTTCCTCATTGCTGGAACAAAACACCCACAGATTAAAGAAGAGATTCATTTTAGCTCACAACTTGATGTTGCGGTCCATATTTGGCTGACTGCAAGGCTGGATGGCATGGTAGAGGGATATGACACAGGAGAAACAGTTCATGACAAGGCGGGCAGGAAGTAGAAATAATGAAGGGAGGAGCAGGGTATGAAATACCCTTCCAGGCCATGCCCATAGTGACCCACCTCTTCCTACCAGGTTTCACCTCCCAACACACACCCAGCTATAAACATCAGTGGATTAATCCACATCACACATTATGATTCAGTCACCTTCCAAAACACCCCCATGAGTGCATAAGCCTTTGGGGGACATCTAGATAAGAACCACAACAGGAGCCATCTGCTGATATTCACAGTGCATGATGTTGTCCTTCCAAATGAATAGGCAGTTACTTGAGGGCACGGATGGAGTTTGACTCTTGTGAAGGCACTAGAGATGATCTGGAGGGTGAATTGAGGGAGTGTTGTATCAATGCTGAATGGTCTTTCCACTGTCTTCTAGTTGTGAACCCTTCTCAAAACTTTTCAGTCCTTCCAATTTTCTATCTTATAAATTTCTGATTATCTTGTAGTGAGCCTGACCCGGTGTCTAAAGAGGCCTCCTGAAGGTAAAATCCCTTTGAGTTGAGATCTCCAATGACATTATTCCAACCCAACCCCATGACAATAACACTACAAGCTAGTCCCTCAGCATAGAATATCATTTTAGGCAGTAAAAATTTCTCCTTGGTAATCCTCACAGCACCAATAGCTGTGAGAAGTACATGGAAATTACTAGCTGCTATCAATATTACTGTGTCTAAAACTACCGTTTTCCCCTGCATTAGAACAATCTGAACATTGTTAGGCAAAGACATCTAAGCAATTTTAAAATTATTTGAGTCATGACAGAGAGACTCACAACTGAAATATTTACCTTTCAATTTCAGGTGAGGACGTTCCCAGAGATGGAAGATGTGACAAGCTCCCGTGTGTGAGCGGAAGAGAAAAGTTCCCTTGACAAGTCACATGCAGAGACAGGAACGTCTGATTAAGAAAAGGATTAATTTTATCTTCCCAGTAGTTCTGTCAGGGAATACTCTAGAGTTATTTGGTGGGGCTGGAAAGGTCCTTCAAGGTCTCCTGCTCATCCTCTTTGCCTTAAAGATGGAAAAGCAGAGGCCCAGGGATGAGAAGTGCATCCATTTTTCAGCCTGCCTCCCTCCCTATGCTCCCCACACCCTCGTCCCTCCAGCCACTTCCATTCTCCACATTGAGATCTGTGAATAAACAAATGTATGAAAGTTATGGGGGTGTTTGGGTCCTGATCCATCTATTTATTTATTCAACAAATATTTATTGACTATCACAATGTGCCCAGCGTTATTTTAGGCAGTGGAGGTACAGTAGTAAACAGAGACAAAAGCATCTGCCCTCCTGGAGTTCATATTCTAGAGAGAGAGGGTCACCTGCAAAGCCTGCTGGATAGTCCTCAAGTGAGAGAGAATAAGGCAGGGAGGGGGCCAGTGAGGGGAAAGCAGTGACAAATTTGAGTAAGATGATCAGAGAAGGCCTCACTGAGAGATGCAAAGTGGGAAAGGAGCCTGTGGCTATGTCATGAACCAACTCCAGACAGAGGTAATAGCAAATGCAAGGTACCAGAGGAGTCAAAGAACGGTGAAGAGGCCTGTGCAGCAGGGACCAAGCGAGTGGGGTGCGAGATATTGGACATGAGTCCAGAGAGATAGTGGGGAGCTGGGGAAAGGCGTACTGTATCCTGAAGGTCGTTGTGCCACCACTGGCTAGTTTCTCCTATATTTACCCTAACCTTCTCTGATCTGCTCCTTTGCTCCTTGGCTTCTACCTAGGCTTGACCAATAGGATCCCCTGATAAGAGGTTGAGAGGAGGGAACAAAACAAGACATTTCTTCTATTCTCCATTTCAAGAAGTATCTATATCAACTGTCACAACTGGTGGCTCCAAGTCCCACCAGGCAGACTCTAGCTCTGATAGGGCAGCACCAGTTCATGGGCTCTCATAGCCTGGCCTCTTCTCTTCACCCCTACATCCCTAAGGAAGTGGTGGCTCCTGCCTTTGCAAATCATGCTGTTTTCACACCTCCCATTGGTTGCTCTTTCAGTGCTCCTAACAACTTTACAACTACTTCCTGTATTAAATGACCTCTATGGAATTACCTGATGCGCACTGGGTCTTCCAGCTGGGCTCTGGCTAACAAGGGCTTCACTGGCCCCTGTAATATTTGTACTTTTGCTCTAAGTAAAATGGCAGCCACTGAGCGTTTGGGAGGATTTACAAACAACCTTGAAAGCCTAGATGAATGGAAAAACGTTTGTGTCTCCATAAATGCTTCTTGAATTAGAAACACTTGTTCAAAGTCACACAGAATTTGTGATGGGACAGATTCATGGTGCCTACTCCTCTGTTCTCCACTCCTTTTGAATAAATGGCATTGAGGACCTCAGATGTTTTGCACACAAGAAACGCATTTACCAAGACTCCAATGCTGTGAAGACCTTTGGAGGTCAGAGATGACACTGCACAAGCTCTGTCATCATTGAGAGGACTTTATGATAATGCAGTGGATGTCTTTTCTCCGTTTGCTCTCCTAGGAGAGTGCAGTGTCAGTAGAGAAGGGTAGGAAAAAGCTAACCCTGTGGATGCCCTGCAATATCCCAGGCACCCTGCCAGGCAATTTCACATACAATGGTTCATTTAATCCTACAAGGACACTGCTGAGTGGACATTATTATCTTTATTTTGAAACCAGATCCTCTGAGTTTCAGAGAGGTTAGCTAACTAGTCTAAGTTCACGGACCTTCTTACTCCCTCAACGAGTAGATCAGGATCAGTCCCCTCAAGATAGCCATGAAAGCAGTGGAATAGGAAAATCTTTGGACAAAATCACTGGATGAGAAGCCAGGACTTTAGACTAAAATTTATTTTACCACTGAGTTGTAATTTCCTCATTTAAAAGTAGGAATTATATCCATGTACCAATTTCAAAGAATGATTTAAGAATTTAAATGAGCATAAGTGTGGTCAGGACATCATAAATGCTAAATCTCCGTACCAAAGTCTTTAACATGAGGTCTGCACCCGAACTTTTAAGGTCCATGAGCCACTTGAAGATAATCAGAAGTCTATGTACAGGTACAGATCTACCAGTTCCTCAGTCGAACAGCCCTCTCCCACCTCCTATAGGTAAGCTTTGTGCTATAGTGAAAGTGTTCTATTATATAAAATCTTTCGCACACAATACATATAGCTCTCAAATGTAAAGCATCTAACTACTGTGTAGACACAGAACTATGTATTCTGCACTTCTGGTGGAAAGGAGGAATCTTCAAGGGTACGGTAATTCTGGCTACATGTGATTTTTGCCTCACAGACTATCTTTAAAACCTAACCCTATCTAGGCTTGGTGATGCACACTATATTCACAAAACTTGGGAGGCTGAGGCAGGAGGATTGCCATCAGCTCAAAGCCCTCCTGGGCTATATAGTGAATTCAAGGCCAACCAGCATCACATAGTGAGACCCTATCTCAAAGAGAGAGAGAGAGAGAGAGAGAGAGAGAGAGAGAGAGAGAGAGAAAGAAAGAAAGAAAGAAAGAAAGAGAGAGAGAGAGAGAGAAAGAAAGAAAGAAAGAAAGAAAGAAAGAAAGAAAGAAAGAAAGAAAGAAAGAAAGAAAGAGGAGGGAAGAACACATTAGGGCCTACTCATGGACTGGCATGCCTAGAATACAGACTGAGATGTGGAATAAGCAGAGAGAAGGTTGAAGAAAGAGTTCTGGGCTTCCATATCAGACAGGAGGCATCCAAATTTCTCAACTCATTCAGCTCTTTATTTCCCTTAAATCCCATTCCAGAGCTGGCTACCTTACAGATACTCAAGGATAGCTTGCTTAACTTAGATCAAAGCAAGATTCTAGTCTGTGTTATGTACTAGCCAACTGTGTGACCCTGGGCATGACCCCTACCCCTGAACCTCAGTCTCCTCATCTATAAAATGAGAAAAGTCATACTTCTCTGACCAATAGCACCCAATATGGCCTTTGGTAGGATCTCATGTTAGTTGAAATGCTTCTCCTGAAGTTCCTGAGGGGCATCAAATAAAGCAGCAGATAGGTGGATGGATAGATGGCCTAGTGTCTTAGTTACTTTCCTCTCATTGCTGGGACAAAATACCTGACACCCAAAATTAAGGAACGAAAGGTTTATTTAGCTCACACTTTGTGGAGGTTTCAGTCCATACCAAGGCAGAGTGATACAGGGCAGACAGCAACAGTTCATGGCCACGGAAAACAGCCAAAGCAGCTAGAGCAAAAGGGAGGAGCGACAGAGAGTCATCCTCTTTCCCTCCCTTATATTGTATGCAAGCTACCTGCCTGAGGGCGGGTGTAGCACTCACACCCATAATCCCAGTATTGGACCAAGAATCAATCATAAACTCTAGGAGCCCATCCCATGATGCATGGGATGGGGGGGACATTCAGACACAAGCCATGACACCTAGTGATTAGGAAGAAAGGATGGTCTCAAAGTTCTGCTTTATTGCCATGGTTGCTGACCTTGAGCAGCTCTCACTCCTTCTAAAGGCAGCAGATACTCAGCCCTTTCCTCTCCTGCCGGGGTCCTTCTGCAGCAAAGTAAACTGGAGGAAGATTCATCCATTGCCTGGGCTGAGGCCAGACTTTGGGACTCTTCCAATGCCTGCCAGTGCTATCAACCCTTCTGAGATGTTTGGGTTTTTGAAGAAGCTTATTTGATTCTGATTCACCTATAGAGAAAATAAAGGTTATATTATTGATACGAAGCTATACTAGGGGGAAATGTCTAAACAACTCTCCTCAGGCTTCTGTATAAGTTTAGGTGATGTGCCTCTGTCAGAGTCCACTAAGCCAGCACTCATCCCCTTGATTACTGTTGCTTAATGCTTACTTTGAGCAAACCCTATGCTGGGCCTTCAGCCCGGATGTTTGCTAAAGAAGCTCCATGAGCCGAGGATGTAGCTCATAGTAGAGTATGTAGCCTGAGTTCAGTCCCCAGAGCTGCAGAAAAGAAGGAAGGGGAGGAGAGGCAGGAGGAAGAAGAGGAGGAAGAGGAAGAAATACAAGAGGAGAAGGAGAAAGAGGAAACACAGGAGGAGGAGAAGAGAAAAGAGGGGAAGGAGGAGGAGGATGGAGAGGAGGAAGGGAGGAAAAAGGAGTTCCAAGTCTAGAAAAATAGGGCTTGGGAAACAATGACAGAGGCAAGCGCCTTTCAGAGGAGGGGTTAAAACAAGATCTCATCGGCAGATGCTTGGGCTGCATCTCAGAATGTGTAGGAACTGTTGAGGCTGGAGACAGAAACAAGGTCACCAAGAGTGGTGGATGCTAGGCCAAGAAGTTAGGACTTTGTCCTGTCGGTGAGGGGGAGTCCTTCAAAAAATTTTAAACAAGTCATTGACTTAGTCAACCATGATAATGACCCTGGAGTCCTTAAAGTAAGCTCATAAAAAGCTAGGCTTCTATAAACTGATAGAAAAGCTTCTAGAATTTGATCCAAAGGCAAGAAAGGACATTTCAGCCCCCACCAGAATTTCAGCCAATGATTTATCTCTCCCCACCACCAGCCCGCAAGGGGCCCAAGACTTCCCAAGGTCTCCCTTTCCTGATGGCCTCTGACGTTTCTACAATTTCTCCCCTACCCTCTGTGACCATTGCCTTTCAGCAGTCTCTGTGTCAAGGACAGATTTGATGGGAAGAAAATGGCCTGCTGGAGAAATAAAATGCTTGTGTTTCTTCTGCAGGGAAAGCTGTTGGTGTTTTTATTATCATTATTATTATTTTTCTCTGAGCTGAACAAGTGACAGGATATAATAATATCATTTATTCTAACTTGCTCTTGCAAATCAGAACTTTTTAATATTTTCCTTTCAAATGAAAATGCCATTTATCATTATCAAATGAAGTGCTAATGAAAACAACATGTAGAAGAAACACATTCGCACAGCAGAGCATGATGGAGCACCTTGTCAGCAGTCCATAGTCTTGCCGTTAATTTGATTTCTGCCAAAAATCACTTAAGTGAGACTTGGAGGTTTTTTTCTCAATGCTCCAGGCCTCTCTACGGAGCCTGTTTATTCCCATCTCCCAAGAAAGCACTGAAATCCCAAGCCAGTTTTAATCTGACTTTTAATAGAACTTCCATTGATTGTCAGTGGGAAGTGTGCGTGTCGGGAACACGAGGGGCTATGCTTGCCTGTGGATGTGCGAGAGCTCATTTCTCTCACCTATCACATATTCGGCTGGGGGAGGAGAGGGGTTTTGGCTGTGACCTTGTTTTGGTATATGTGTGTCTGTGTTCTTCAATCTGGGAGTTCCCTGTAGAAGATTATGTGTTTGTGTCCTCAGCTATTAAGACAGCAATTAGGTCTGTTTGTTCACTACTGGAGACCTAACATCAGGCCTTGTAATGGCTTAGATCTAGAATGCCCCCCAAATTCTCACATGTATGGAAGGGGACTGGATCACGGGGCACTGTACACACCAGGGGATTCGCCCGCTAAGGAATCCAAGAGCTGCACATGTGGTTAGGGGTGGGGCCTGGTGAGACGAGGTAGTTCACAGACACAGGGCCTGGCGGGCTGTATCTCCCTCCCAGGCTTCTCCCTCTGCAATCTGCGTCCCGGCTGCCATCATGTGAACAGCTTCACTCTGTGGCAGGCCTTTCCACTTTGCCTTTTCTGCATTTGAGCCTCCCAACTGTGGACTAAAGCTTCACAAACTGAGCCAGAATGAATCTCTCCTCCTTTAAATTGTGGGTGTCAGGTATTTTGTCCCAGTAATGAGAAAGTGACAAAGACCTGCCTATTGCCTGACACATAGTAAGTACTCAATAAATATTTGTTAAATGAATATACGATTGTGTCTGCACATGTACCTTCGCTGTATGGGTTCAGATATGTGTCAGTTACCTCTGAATCTTTAGTGTTTGTACAGAGCCTGGCACACAGCAAGCACTCAGTAGATATTTGTTGAATTCATATGGGTTTCATGCAATTTACATACTATGAATTAGCTATTTTTGCATGTACAATTCAGTAGCACCTGGTACATCCACAGTGTTATATAGCCACTTCTTCCCTTTAGTTCCAAAACATTTTCATCTTCTCCAAAGGAAACTGAACACCCATTAAACAGCCATTCCCCAGTTCTCCTTCCCAGAGCCCCTGGAAACCACTAATCTACTTTGTGTCTCTATGGATTTACCTGTTCTAGATATTTTAGGTAAACAGAATCATGTAGTGTATGACGTTCTGCATCTGGATCCCATCACTTAGCATAATGTTCTCCAAGTTCTCTATATGTTTGTACATCTGTGTGTATTTGTCTGTGGGTGTGTTGATGGTGGGATCTCTGGCACCACCACTGTGTCTCTAGGGCCTAGCCTAGAGCCTGACAAAACACAGCTAAGCTATGAGAGGAGCTTTGGTGTTCCTTTCTCCCCCCCCCCCCCGCCGGGCGCTTCTGAGCCTTTGCAAAAGCTGTCCTCAGCCTGCATGACCATTCTTCACCCCATGCCTGCTCTTGCCTGACATTCCTTGGTGATTTGTCCAAGTGTTTTCCACTCTAGGAAGCCTTTTCTGAGCTCAGGCTGGGTCACAGGACCCCTTCCCCAGCCCCCACTGCCACTGTACTGTCTTTTGTAACTTCCCTTCCTGCCCCACTGTGTGGACTTTGTCAGTTTACTTGTCTCTTTCCCCATTTGGTCATGAGTTCCTAAGAAAGGGGCTGGATCTTCCTTGCCAATGCAGCCCCACATTTAGCATGGTGTTTCACTTAGAGGGATGTCCCACAAGAGTTGGTTGAATGGATGGATGGATAGGTGGATGGATGGATGGATGGATGGATGGATGGACGAACTAATTAATTTAGAACGAAAGGTATTCCATGTAAAAAAGTAGCCTGTGCAAGAGCACTGAAGCATGAAAAACCAAGTTTTTTTTTTAAAAAAGAAAAAAGTGGTAGAGTTTGGTATGACTTGAAGCTTGGTGTGTGCAAATGAGGAAGAGTGTGAGACTTGAAATAGGAAGAAGTAGGCATGGGCCTCTCATAAACCACCCTAAGGCTATGGGAAATTCTTGAAGTGGGAAGTGATATAGTCAGGATTAGAAATAAGAGGATGCCTTCAGCTCTCCAACCCAGGACATGTCAGAAGGGACCAGAGTGGATCAGGGTGGGCCATTTAAGAGACAGCTACAAAAGTCCAGGGTAGGGATGTTGCTGTGCTAGTCCAGAATGTTGGCAGTGAAGTTAGAGAGAGAGATTTCAGCAATGCTCAACGGTGAACAGGACTGATCCGCAAACTGCAACCAGCCCGCAGTGACACACGAGCACAAATGGGGAAGGGAAAGCAAGCACATAGAATCCTTTACATCAATTTGATATCGCAGAAATATTTTTACAATATTCTACAAAAATACTGGCCTATAAGCTATTGTAAATGGAAAATTACAAGATTCCTCACCGCGGATAGCTTATAGGGTGCTAATGAATGGAGCACCAATAATACCAGCCTGTATGGCTGTCAAGAGAGGGGAGAGAGAGGAAGCAGAGATGCTCCCAGTAAGACAGTCAGTGACAAGGGCCATGTCTGAAGCATCCTTGTGTCCTCAGAGTCCCTTAGGAAGGAAATGTTTGCTAACCTAAACTATCAGGGTCTGTCAGGAGCTAATGGTCTTGGGTAAGTCAAAGCTTCCACAAATACCAGGAAAGGTGAGGATAAAAACAGAAAGAGAGGGAGAGAGAGGGAATGGCATGTGAGCCTAGGTGGCCATCAGCTGCGGACCGGGACAGCTGTGCTTCCCTCAGCTTCCTCCAGCGTTTCCCCTTCTCTGCTTAAAGGCACCGAACAGTATGACATGGCAAGCACTTAGAAGAGCATTTGGTCTACGGCAAGACTTTTTTGTGTTACCTGTTAGGGTTACTATTATTGTGTTGTTTATTCTGCTCCCTAAGTATCTCATGAAAGAACCTGGCCTTCTCTCCATTCCTTGTATCACTGCACCGGTGCAGGCCACCACCGTTCTTCCCCAGAGACACCAACAGCCCCTCCTCATTGGCTTCCATGTCTTCTGTTGGGTCCTTTCTAACTCCATTCTGGTTTCAGAATGCTCTTTCCAAACCATAGATCTAGCATGTTACTTCCCTGATTTAAAATCATCAGTGGCTGTCAGTTGTCACCAGAATGAATTCCAGGCTCATAGATTCAACTCATAAGGCCCTGCATGATTCAGCCCCTTCCTACTCCCACAGCCGTGGCATTTGGCTCTATTGCTTTTGCCCTAGTATGTCAGCTATGTGAGCTGTTCTCAGTTCCCCAAATGGTTTTTGCCTATTCTGATCCCCTTGCCTGAATCACCATCTCCAATTCCCTCATTAAACTTGTTCCTCTCCTTCCTTCAAATATCAGCAGTCACATGTGAAATGCCTTCCCAAATCCTGAGACAGAATTAGGAGCCCCTTTGCTGTGCTCCTAAAACCTCTGCACCTCTCTGACAGAGTACTAATTCACTGAAGTCACCTTTGCTCCTCTACATCTACCTCCCCAGGCTGTGAGCTCCTCTTGGCCAGCTCCTGGCCCCCATCCATCTATGTGGATACTTGATAAATCCGTGCAATAGGACTGAATTGGAATCACCCTACTATTGCTTTTTTTAAAGCCAGAAAGCAGAATAAACTGCATGGATCCAATTTCTCCAGGACTGGCTTGTGCGTGGGCAAAGGGAGCATGAAATGTTTTTTTCTCACACCATCCTCTTCCTGATGCCAACCCCCTCTTAGCTGCATGTCTCGTGAGTCAACTTCAGACTGGATGAGCTTGGCAGTGGCTGCCTGGCTATGTGCCCACCACTCATGGGTGCCCAAGAATCATTCCGAAGGGAGCTGAGCACCACCCAAGCAGTCCCGCCCTCCAGATCTATCATGGGGCACTGGAGACAGAAGGTGGTAGAAAGCAGAAGGTAGGTGACTCGGACCTACAATATCTCTAGGCTTTAGCCTCCTCCTTTAAGAAATGGAATCAATAATACCAGCTTCTATGGTTGCCAAGAAAATGGCTGATGTGGACCACAGTGGGCAAAATTCACTTCTGCTAGAACCTTGTTTACTGCCTTGAAATCACAAGGAAAGATGAGGTGAAGAAAGAGAGGAAGAGCGCATCTTGGCTAGGATTCCACTTCAGTGTGGCATAGATGGAAAGGTGCTCTGCATATGTACCATATATTCCAAGGGTTTGGTCAGGTTTAAACACCCTCATGAGCAGTGAAACTGTGCACTGGCTTGTGATGGTTAAAAAGAGAGGTAAGCAGTTCAAGACACACAGGACTGTGTGTATAACACAGAGAAGTGAATTGAAATAGAGTATGCCACCAACAGCTCATTTACTATGGAGAGCGAACTGTGTCAAGTGATTTGTATACATAATCTCAAGGTTCATAGCACTCCTGAGAGAAAGGTATTATTATTCCCATTTTACAAATGAACAAACTAAGTCAGGGGGAATTAAAAGACCCATTAAGACAAAGCCAAAATGTGTGCACAAACACATCTGATTCTCAAATCTCTGATCTGCCCATACTGTACTCATGTCATTCATTGGCCCTCCATGTATTTTCATGGCTGGAAACCTGAGAACTACATTTTGCAGATTCCCATACCAACTGGGTTCCAGTCTGGATCTACAGTTGGAAAACATGCATGGGCCATAAGAAGGTAGGAAGAAAATTAGAGCCTTATTTGTCTTCTGTTATTTGCAGAAGGTGTATTGCTGGATTCTAGGAGCTGCACTGACATCAGTTCTAGGAATGTCTTTAGAGATGCAGCCTCCACCATCTCCCTTGTACTTCTCCAGACCTAAGAACAAGAGTGGCTTCCTTGCACTAAATGATCTCTTGGGGCCACTGCTTTTCCCTTTTTGCCCACTAGTCCATCTAGTAACCATAGCTAAGTCTCTCTACTTGAAATACCTAGAGGAGTTTGCTTCTCAACTGGACACTGGCTGACAAATAGTACTTTTTCTGCTCGTTCAGTCAGAAGCAATGCCCAGTTATAGGACCAACCTAAGAAGGCTGAGGACAAGGCTGAGACCTCTGTAGGACAATAGACCCATCAGGGAAACTAAAACAAGTACAGTATCTGTAAGGCCAACACCAAGAAAGGTGGATGTAGATCAGAGGGCTGCCAGCAAGCATTCAATGTGTTAGGCTTGGCTTTCAGCCCAATCTCAGAGGAGCCCACTTACCACTGAAACTCAGCCCAGGGGCCAACCTGCCAGCTTTGGGAAGGCTCAGGGCCTGTGAGGCAAGAGAGCCTTTGTGCTGGCCACTGAACATGCTAGGGCATACAAGCTCAACAGGTATCTTCTCCCTGTCTCCACCTACCCTAGGAACCTGTGTACTTTGTTCACTGTTCTCTTACTTTCAAAACTTGATTGAGAACAAGCTTTGATCACTGACAAATCGGGGTCCACCTTCCTTACCAGCTAATTCTGTTGGTCCTAGTCAACCCGAGTCTCAGAGGGCTGTCACACCATCTGCACAAGTGCAAAGACTGTGTGAGATGTTGTATGTGAAACACCTAACTCAGCTCCTGGCCTGTTGCAGATTTCAATAACCACCCTCTTACCCTCTTCCTTCTGAATCATAAGCTTCTTTATTTAGTTATTTAACATATTCAGGATTTGTGTCTCTCAAATTCTCCTATAAGGTCTGAGAAAATAAAGACTATGTCATAGCCTTCTTAGCCTTGTTCAGAGCACCTCGTTCATTTAAAGAAATAGTGTGCCTTTAATAATAAATAAACCTTCTCATTTGTAAAAATAATAAGACAGGAAAAGAAAAGTGAAGCTTCTCCATTCAGCCTGAATATATTACACTGAGAAAGATGAAAACTTTGTAATCTGCTCATTTTATTTTAGTAGAGTTTTCCCTACATCCCTCCTTCCTTCCCTCTATTCCTTTCTCTCATGAATATTTATTTTCCAGGCTTGAAAACACAAATAAAATAGCATTCTCACCCCGAGGAGTGCAGAGTCGAAGGGAGGAGACGTCGTGTAGATAGACGACAACAACCCACCGATGCATGCACGGAGCATCAACATATACACCCAGAGCATAGATCAGCACCATAAAAGAGGGAAAGCAGAGTAGCCTGGAGGCCAGAGGAAACCTGAGGAGCCAGAAAGAGGCTTCCTGGAAGAAATTACAATACTCACGTGCTGGGTCCTGACAGAAGAATGGAAAGGAAGGCCATGCAAGGACAGAGATAGGAAGCCACCAGGAAAGGAACCAAGGCAGGCCACGGCCCACAGCCTCCTCAGCTATATAGCTAGGGTGATGCACAGATGTTCTGGGAAGTGTATTGATACCTGCTAGCCAAGGCTCTTGTGGATGTGGTGGTCATGGAGAAAGGACCCAGGGGAAAGTGTGTGTCTGTGAAGATCAGGTTTCGCCTACCCACGCCGTGATGATGGCCTTTCCCGAAGCTCAATTCCAAACTCAGTTTCATAAAATCTCGGTTTGAAGCATGTGACACTAAAATACCTTTTATTTTTAGGGTAGTTTATTTAGGTTTACAGAAAAAATGAGCAGAAAATACAGAGTTATCGTAAATCCCCACACGCACACACCTCCACGCAGAGTTGGTCCTATTATTAATATTCTGCACTAGTGCTCCCATTGATAACAATGGCTACTTCATCACTGACAAAATACCTCTTGAAGGCGCTTTGCTGGCTTCAGCATGTGGAACAGCTCCCTCTCTTTCTCAGTGAATCACCTTTCGGAGCAGGGCTTGCAGCTAATTATAATATGTTAAAAAAGTAGTGACTAATGAAAAACCCCGTCCCCTGCCCCCACTCCAACACACACTCTCTGAGGTTAGACCCACCCAGAACACAAACAGGTCAAGAGATTCCCCAATTTCAGCGAGCCCCTCTCAGTTCACATCTCTACTGCACTTCTAGATGTGGGCCACCACAGCACAAGAAGAAACAAACCATCCCTGACTTTCTTTCTCTCTTTTCAAACTGAGCAAGTTCCTGAACTTGTCAAACATGAATGCAAAATTATGAAAAACAACCTTAAGTGAAAACTCTGGTATTAAAATGTATGGGGATTAATTATTGATCTGATGATATGCTGAATAAAAAGAGACATGCTTGGGTAAATGGAAATCTTTTTAAAGTCATTAATATACATGTGTTTATTTTTCCTTATCAACACTGGAAGCTGCAGCAGGGCCATATTGTCTAACAAATTAGAGGGGGTGACAATGCCATGCTCAGCCTGATGTATGATGTCTCCCTGCTCAGACTTATTAATTTCTGCCAAATTAAAATGACAGTGCCGTCCCACCACAGGCTGCAGGAATGTGTAATACAAATGCAAACGCCTTTAGAAGGACTTTGTCTTTGGGCAGCTGCTGGGGGAGGCTGCACACCAGCCTGAAGCTGTCTCCGCAGACTGGGAACTGCTGGGCACTGCCAAAAGGCGGGACTCTTCCGGGACTGGTGGCACACTGGTGCTGTTCCTGGCACAGCGGCCCTCCCTATCTGCCCCTCTTTCAGTTTTACCCAGGGCCAGTCCTCAAGTCCTGCATCACTGCCCAGCAGCTCCACTCTAAAATTTTTACCACCTCACCAAACCTTGGTTTTCTCGTCTGAAAACTGGATCTCTTAGTGCCAACAGACCTTAGATGGTGACAGGTGGAAACTGTGGAGTTAGGTAGAAACAGTTTTCTGAGCCATGTGACCTCTCTGAGCTTTGGTTTCATTAGTAAAATGAGCAGTGTCATATAAACATCATGGAATTATTTGAGGACCAAATAGATAATTCACAAAAAGCATCTAGAGTTTGTACTAGTAGGTCTTTAACATATTGTTATTATTGGCCTTCTTCAGTTTTTAAGTTAAGTCATATGAAGTACAAGAAAGCAATAAACATAATGTCCCCTCAAAATATTTTTTCAAACTAAAAACAACTAGAACAACAGTAACAAAACACAAGTTCTGAAGTCCCTTCTTTCCTCACAGGTAAGTAGACAGGGCCACTGACTTTTGCTTTTTTTAACAGCCACAGTAGTTTATTTAAATTGAACTCTTTATAAGATGTTTACAAGACAACCAATGTTATACATCAGAGAAATGATACCAAAGTATGAATACAACCTAGGCAACAATAGGAAATGGACATAAAACAAAGCTGAAGTGGACAGACAAGCAATTTCTCTTTAATGTATTAATGCTAGCTTGAACATTGTTAAAGAAAGACACAAAGAACTATGTTTTAGGAGAAGCACAGGCCCTTCAGTTGAACACTGATTTTCAGAGTATTGTATCCCATGTAGGGAAAAGGACTAATTTACACACACACATTCTATATAAAACACTGCAATTTCATTCTTGGAAATTCGTGCCAGCCTCCTTCTCAACAAACCTCGACATACTCAAATCAAGGAGAACTGATCTAAAGGAAGGGACAGTAACATAAGAAGTCCTCAGGGAAAGGAGAACCAAGCAAAAGACCCTCCCAAGGCCTGGGCCACTCCCTTTTGACTGCGCACTCTTCAGCTTTCTGCAGGAATGTTGGGTTCAGAGTCTCGGCATCAGCTGTTTTGGGAAGGGTTATAATTGTCTCTGTTCATGTGCAGTTTCCATTCTGCAGTGCCACACGGTGAGGCCAGTCTCTGTGTGGCTTCTTCCAGGAAGCCTTCCTAGAACACCCCTACATCCAGCTCTAGTGCCTTGAGCTCTGGCTATTTCCTCAGATGTGGCTGTTTCTTCTGTTCTGTTTATTCTCCTACCTTGAAAGGAGTATTTGGAGGGCAGAACCCAAGTCTTACTCAGCTTTGGGCCCAGGACTCAGTAGAGTCAAGAAAAAGAACATTGGCCAGACATTTCCTGTGGGCCAGGCCCTGGGCTGAGCAATTCACAAACAATCTCATTTAACCTCACAGTACTTCACTTGGCTAGAAGAAGCATCACACAGTTTTATAGATGAAGAAACATAGGCAAGTCAAGCCTCATGCCCAGAGTCACACAGCTAGTGAGCAGTGGGTCCCTGACAAGATTTAGGTCTGTGTCTGAAAGCTTTAACCAACCTCACCCTTCACCACCACTGCTTAGAAGGGATGGAAAGGGGAAGAGGAATCGCTTTTCTTCCCGCCTCTCAGCTTTGGCTGCGCCAGAGACGTTAGTTAGGAAGCTGCTCTGGGTATCCAAATGAAAGGTGACAACAGCCTCACCCGGGCACGGGGAAGATGGGAAGGTGGTGGAAGACAGAGGCTTAGGAAGGACCCTACCCAGATCTGTTCACTTGCTGAAGGAGGGAGCACTACAGGAGAGGGAAGGATGAATAGACAAGTAGTGGTGCTATTAACAAATGCAGCATTGAATCACCACCTTCTCATCACTGTATCATTGGAACAGAGAACTAACTTCATGCCAGACACTGGGATAATGTACTCTATGTACATTATCCTAGTTTTGGCATCACAGTAACCCTGTGAGAAGGTACTGTTGTCCTCATTTTATCTGTGAGAATATGGAGTCTTTGAAACAATGTCTTTTTGGGGACAATTTACATGGAAAATTACTTAAACCTTATAAATGTTTTACTGGACACTTTTAACCATGAAAGAGACTCCCTGGCTTCTTCTCTTGATATAAAGAGGTTAGGGTTCTCCTATTTTGTGCCCCCAGAAGAACAATTCTGATGTCTTAGGCCTGGATCATCAGTCCTTAATCCTTTCCCAGTCACCTCTCCAGCAATTTTAACAAATCTGCTCACAAATGTAGCAAATGGGATAGGCACCCAGGAGTTCCCCGGGGAAATAGGCAACCTAGCGCATCCCCCCACTCACTGAGGTACATAGATTTTAATGGCCCCTCAGAGCCCATATTCTACTGTTCCTGGAGTCCCCCCACACTTGTCTACCCCACCTGCTCAAGAACTTGCTCTGGCTGCCTCCGCATCAGGATTGAAGCTACATGGAGCCCCCGCTCCTGGAGAGCTATCAGAATTGGGTAAATGCAGCTGTTCTTTTGAAGAAGTAAGTTGAGGGCACTTAGCAAATCAACTTCCTAATCAATCTTTTCAGGTCTGGATGGAAGCTATTCCGTTACTATGGAACTTGGCTTGATTTAGAAATTAATGTGGTAATTTACAACCTCTCTGCCAGGCAGGAAGATTAAAAGAGAGAGAGAGAAAAAAAAACAGTGAAGGGAGAGAGACTTCAACAGTGGCAGAACCAGAAGGGTTTCCAGCCTGGGTGTGTCTAGAGAGCTGGGACTCACATACTGAGCACAGTGAGGGTGGCTTCTGCCAGGCTGTGCCCATATAGGACACAGGTAGGAAGAGGCACTCCCCAAAAATATCTGGAACTAAATATTCCAGGCCCTCAAAGAGGTCTTCTTAGGGAATATGTATACACAACACACACACACACACACACACACACACACACACACACGATCATGCAGAGGATTCCCATTGCTATGTTTCCCTAATTTCTGGGATCCACTTTCCAGTATTACTACTTTCACAATGTTGTGGCCAGGGATTTAGCTTACTGGTACAGTGCCTGCCTGGCAAGTGTGAGATTCTGAGTTTGATTCCCAGTACCAAAAGTAAATAAATAAATAGTTTCACCATGTGCATAAGTTACTGGTACCATTATTATTTACTTTCATATTTTTCTTTGCATTTACATTTACTCAGTTTATATCTTAGGTGATTTTTATATCACTATTATAAATGGATGAGATCAGCCACGTTCAGTGTGGTATAGCCATAGACCAGTACTATAAATGGAAAACCAATATTACATACAAGGAAAAGAAAACAAATATAAACTATTAATTACATTGAAAACAAAACAAAATCACTAAATTCCAGTGTAACCCCTGCCTGCCAAAGAATCCAATTCTGAAGCCTACACTTGTTTGGGGAAAAAGCAAGATTCAGAGTGGAATTCAAGACACTAGTGCAAAACCAAGCAGCTCGCACCTCTTAATGTAGTCGGATTGAAAGAGGAGTTCAATGGAAACCACTTTCTCACTTCGTGAATCAGTTTAATGCTATGAACTTTGCATTTTATTTATTTAAGAAACATTTACATAGCACGTGCTATGCGTCAGAAACTGTTCTGAGAGCTTTTTTAAAAGTAATTCATTTAATCCATTTCAGATAAGTCTAGGTGATCTAGCATTATTCTTTTTTGAGGGGGTTGAAACTGAGAAGCCCAGAGAGGATTAGTGTCCTGGTAGGGGTTTCCAAATTATCTCACATATCACCTAAAGTCATGTGTTGGTCATTCTTCTCATTCTGTCCCTTGGTGGATTGTGGTGGTACAGAGCTCCTCCAGCTGCTGTCTGGGCTGCAGCTGCAGGCACACAGTCAGGGGCAGTGTTCAGATGGGCAGTCAGTGCAGATTGATTCCTCAGGCCCAGGCCCATGCCAGTGGGAGTTTCTACGGATGGTCCCTTTCAACCACTCCTGCAGGACCCGTGGTGCTCTCCATCTGACTACAAATCCAGGTCTGTGGGTGGAAGGCAAGAGACGGGTAAATGCTGATCCAGAGAGAGAAGAATGGTTTTCTTAGGTTTCTTTTTTTCTCCTGACTCTTCTTGGCAGAAGTTTCTTAACAGTGCTCTGAGGACCAGACAGAGGATGCAGTTGGATCAAGTGGCTGGGATAGGAGGATGCAGCAGGTTCCCTTGCACAGGGTACAGTGGCAGTGGGTACCAATGAGGCAGTAGGGGTTTCCCCTGCTAAGGACAAGCTGCCTCTGCAGATGGGGGGGTGTGAGGGGTCCCCAGAAGTCCTGTCCTATACAGCCCAAGTTTCATTCTGGCTGCAGTGTATGAGGTGAGCTGTCAACCTCTCCACAAACTGGAGTGGGCCATGAGATCCTGCATCATTATTATGACAATCAAAGAGTCACAAGGGCTGGGGATTTAGCTCAGCGGCAAAGCGCCTGCCTGGCAAGCGCAAGGTCGTGAGTTCGGTTCCCGGTACCGGAGAAAAACCAAAAAAACAAAAGAATCACAGAAGCAATATTTTGGAAACTGGAAAATATTAACTCTTTACTTCTCCAAGTGGATGATTCTAACTAATGGAAAGTTGAGATTCTTCCAGAGGGAATCCAAGAGAAAGATGAACTAATAATATGTATACTCTGACACTTAAAAAATAGAATTTTATCCTGGCTGGAATTAAAAACTGTATTTCCTCCATTACTTAAGAAAGAGAGAGGAGAGGCTCAGAAGGAAGACAAGATCATCAGTAGAAAAATAATACATTCTTTCTGCAGATTTGGGTTGAAGGGTGAGTTAAATCTGACAATTTACTGGACATAAGTTGAGCATTTCCTTGGGTCAGTTCATTCTTTTGTAGAGTGTTTTATATGCACAGCCTCTGAATAATCCTGAGGTTGGTGCTATGACTACTCTATCTTACCAATTAGGAAAGTGGGGAAGGTTAGGTAACCTGAGACACCCAGAAGGAGGGAAAGCAGTGATTTGAATTTCTCTAGACTGTAGTAATTAACCCCAAGAAGCTACCAGGCCCCTGAATCTCTGTGATTCACTCTTTTCTGCAACAACAAAAGCTTACCTTAGGAGACAGTCTGTTTCCAGATTCCAGGGTCAACATCCATCTGCTCAAGTCAGTCAGACAGAAGCCACCCAGGGACCAGTTATGAGGACCCCCTTATCCAACACTTCACAGGTGAAAAAGTATGCAAAACAATGTGAAATACACAGCACATACACACACACACATTGAGGGTTGTAAACTGTCTCTTCTGGCACCTCCTTGGACCCAAAACAGACCAAGAACGTGCTGCCACATTCAGGTTCCCGGTCTTCAAATCATGCAGATGACACATCCTCTCCAGAGGCCAGGGCTTGGTCGATTTTCTCAACAGCTCCTTGAGCCAGAATCTCAAAGCACCAGGCTTACCTGTTCCCGCAAGGGTCACCTGTTATGGCTTCTATCTAGATGTCCCCCAAAACTGCATGCAGTCATAGATGGGGAGTTTCAAATGTGGTTGGATTGGGGTGTGGGATGCTGAAATTAAGAATGTGATGCTGGGATTAAGAGTCCCCATCCTAGATGTGGGTGGCACCACCCCAAAGGCAGGTAAACCAGATGGAATATAAAGGGACAGAAAAAAGCTGCCTTGCTATTTCACTGCTTGCAGCTTGCTGCCTGCTGCTTCCTGCCTGCTGTGTAATGCCCTCTGCCATACCACACTGCCTTGGAGCCAGCTGATTATGGACTGAAAACTCTATAAACTGTAAGCTGAAATAAGCCTTTCCTCCTTCAACTTTGGGTGTTGGGTATTTTGTCTCAGCAACAAAAAAATTAAGTATGACAGATTTTGGTACCAGATAAGTACCAAAACTTTGGAGTTGCTATGGTGACACTCCCTGGCCATGTGGTACTGGAGCCGTTGGTATTGGCTTGCAGGCAGAGTTTGGAAAGGTCTGGAGATGTTGATTAGAGAAGTGGCCATAGAATACATGAGCCAAACTTAATGGGAGATTTTAGGCAGAGCTCAGGAGACCAGAATGCTGATAGAACTGCAGCCAGTAAAGATGAGGCTCAAGAAGTTTGTTAGGAATAAGGACTGCATTGGATGCTGGATTCCAGAACATGTGTGTTATGATTTAGCAGAAAATTTGTCTGCATTTTCTCTTGTCCAAGGACCTTGTCTGAGACTGAGCTTAAGGACAGCAGACTAATTAATCTGGTGGAAGAAATTTTTAAGGCAGTCAAATGTTGAGGTGGTACCATGGCTAATATTGAAGGCTTTTAGCCAGATTTATGAACAAAGAGCTTAGGAGAATGATTTAAAACATTTTGAGTTTGGTATGGCAACCAACATCTTGAATTTGTTCAGAAAGGAAGGTTCTCACAGTAGCAAAGAGGAAAACTTTGTTGTTGAGAAGAAACAAGACAATAGAAAAAGTGGCATGAGGACATCACAAGAACCAGCAGGACTCTGGCCTCTGCAGCCTCAAGGTTGCTATGGTAGAAGATTTTTCTCTGAGAAAAGAGCACCAGAGCACCATCTTCCAGAATGGTGGTAGCCTAGGGAATTTGTTCCTCAAGATTGGGTTCACAGCACTCAGAAATTCAGACACTTAACCCCTACAACAAAAAGTAGAAGAAGCCTGGATATTTCTCCATCTGGCAGCAGACCTTGACATTAGCCACGTGGCTCTGATTTTAGGTGCACGCAGAATTCAAGAATTGAAGGGTCAGGAAGGATTCCACCCAGATTTCAGAAGAAGCCCTGGGATGCCAGACAGTGGGTCCCTGAGAGGGCAGTGTGTGAAACTGTGGACATAAAGCCAAAGGAACCGTGGAGACCCCAGCAGTTTGGAGAGCTCTGAAATGTCGATCATCTGAGGAAAGCTGCAAGGAGTGAGAAAAGGGCCCAAGAGAGAAGCCATGAGAACTACAACCACTACAGGGGCAGATCCACCCATGCGCTTGGAGTTCACATCTTGCCAGAGACTGCCTCAGATACTGGACATGGAACTACCAGAGTTAATGTTTGCCCTGCTGAATTTTAGACTTGATTTGGTCCCATTTCTTTCTATCTCCCTATTTGTACTTTTTGGAATGAAAATGTTTATCTTGTGCAATTGAATGTTGCAAGTGTTTAGCTTTCTTTTCATTTGTCGAGGGGCCTTGCAGCTAAGAGTTTGTCTTAAATCTCAAAAGAGACTTAGGACTTGGACTTTTCAGCAACGTTGAAACTATTAGGAGTTTGGCAACTCTTAGAGATGGACTAAATGCCATTTCTACAAAGGGATGTGCATGTGTCTTTTGGAGGCCATGGGATTGAACTCTGTATCATTCTCAGAAATGATGAAAAGGTATGACAAAGCACTAGGGAAAGCTAATATGACTTGTATCTAGATGTCCCCCCACTACCTATGAAGTCATAGGTGAGGAGTTTTAAAGGTAGCTGGATTAGGGTGTGTGATGTGAAAGTAAGGATGAGATGCTGGTATTAAGGGTCCCCCATCCTGGGTATGAGTGGCACCACCCTGAATGAAATACCCCAAATAAACCAGATGAAATGTAAAGGGGCAGAGAGAAGCTGCCTTGCTACTTCACTGCTTGCTGTCTGTTGCCTACTGTCTGCTCTGTGATGCCCCTCTGCTGTGCCACCCTGCCTTGGAGCCAGCCAACTCTGAACTGAAATCTTTACAAACTGTGAGCTAAATGAACATTCCTTTTCCTTTGGACGTTGGGTATTTTGTCTCAGCAATGAGAAAAATAACTAAGATATGACCTCACCCCTCCCCTTTTCCCAGGCAGAAGCTCAAATTTCAAGCGAGACCCAACTTTCTCCTCATTCCCTGAATACTGAAGAAGTCCCACCTCACCTGTCTGCTCTTCCCCTGCCTTGTGCTTTTGACATAGCCCTACCTCAGAGAAGACAAAGCCCTGTGCATCTGCAGCCAAGGCCCCTGAGGTAGCCAGAACTCCCTTCTCTGCTCAAGTTGGAGTCCTGGAGATCAGGCTGACTCTGCTCCTGCTTGCTATGTGGTCTCCAACAGGAAAGCTGTCCTTTCTGCAGCTCGAGTTTCTTGCCTGCTAAATAAACAGTTGGAGCCTCTGAGGTCTGGCACATGTTGCTCCCCCTGTCTGGAACACCTGCCACTATGTCTTGACCTGGTTAACTCCTGAATCTTTCTAGACTCAGCTCATCTTATCAGATCCCTTAGAAGTCTTGCTCAGCCATCCATCTTCTAACTACTGTCTGAACCTGAATCATGTTCCTCATCTCTCTTACAATAATTACTATGCTTTCAATATAACAGTAAACATTTCCTAAGAACTTACCATACACAAGGCACTGTTCTAAGCACTTCACAGGTATTAACTTACTTAATTCTCACAATAATTCCATAAGGTAAGTCTTATTTTACAGATAAGAAATTAGAGACAAGTGAATTACCCAAGATCATCCAGCAAAGCAGAGGCAGAGCTGGGGTTTAAACTCTGCTTGGTTTTCAGGAATGATAAACAGGCAGACAAACTATTAAGGAAGCTGTTTTGCCTGGAAAGAGGTTCTGTTTGGTACCCAGTCCTGTTCAGGAAGGCACAGGCAAAGTTTTCAGTCAAATTATACACACACCCTCCCCAGGCCAATGATTTTTGTTGTTCATTGATGGCTCCCAAACCCACCATTGTGGGTTGAATTTCCAACACTGGGAATTCTGTTTCTTCTCATTGTCACAATTACCCAGAAGCCTTAGGTGTGAAGGCACAGGGACATGACAGCACTAAGTAGAAGATGGAATAAAATCTAAATGTGTGATCTTGGACACATTTCTGCTCCATTCTGAGCTTTCCTTAACTGAAAAATGGGAATATAATAAACTCCTCAGAGATTTGGGAAGTATCAAATAAAATAATGCATGTCAAGAGTAAAGGGCTTCTGGGATGTGGGAAAAGAGAAGGGAAATAAGGAGAAATTTTGTATGTATGTATATACAGGATAGATAACATGGTTGTTCTTCTATCTGCTATTTCTATGCTGAAAGAAATTGTCAATGAGTCTTTGGTTGACCAGTATTGCATGTCTATATCTGTTTTCATGAGAAGCCACTTTGAAGATATCAATATGTAATACAACCACCATTGTTAATTCCCTACCACTTTGTTTGTAACTCTGTATTGTCTGTATTGTGCTTGTGATATGTTGTAAAATGTTGTATGTCTGTTAATGTTTCCCTCCTTTTATCCTTAAAATAAAAAAAAAGAAAAAAAATAAAATAATGCATGTCAAAGCCTAAGCAACTGAAAATTAATTTGTTCAGCAGCTAGTTGGCAGCTAGTTGCCCCTCCAGGTCCAAGACCATTCCCAATATTACTTTTTAAAAAAACTATAACTTTTGATTTTTCTCTCATCTTCTTTCTCTTCTCTTTTTCAATTTTTATTTCTTTATTAGCACATTTTCGCAGCACATAATGATTACATTCTTCGTGGAGAGCTGATACGTGTACAGAATTCCTCTCAATTTCTTCTCTTCACCCCTTCCCCCTCCCACTCCACACTTCCTCCAACTCTTTGTCCCCTTCCCTTTTGCAAAAGCTCTATCTTCCTATTTCCTATGATTTATCTTTTGTTTTACTCTTTATTTATGCTTTGGGTTTCTCATATATGAGAAGCCATGTAATATTTAAGCTTGTGCATCTGATTTATTTCACTTATCATTGTGGTACATCCATTTTCCTCCAAATAACTCCTGTATCCTTCTTTATAGCAGAGTAGTACTCCACTGCATATAAAAACCACATTCTCTTTATCCATTCCTCCATTGATGGACATACAGGCTGCTTTTAAATTTAACTATCATGAATTGTGCCACTCTAAGCACGGGTATGTACTTATCACTGTAATATAATGTCTTTAACTCTTTTAGGAAGCTACCTAGAAGGGTAATATTTGGGTCAAATGGAATTTCTAGTTGTAATTTTTTTAGAAGTCTCCAGATTTCTATAATGGTTGTAATAGTTTACATTCCCATCAACAATACTGAAGGATTCTTTTGCCCCACAGTCTCTCCAGCATTTGTTAGTTATCTGACTTCTTAATGATAGCCACTCTTTCTGGAGTAAGATGGAATCTTAGTGTTGTTTTAATTTGTATTTCTCTAATGGCCAGAGATGTTAAACCTTTTTACATGTATTTATTGGCCCTGTACTTCTTCTGAGAAGTGTCTGTTTTAGTTGTCCATTTTTTGATAGTCTTTTATTTGGGGTGTCTATTTTTTTAATTCTTTACATATCCTAGATATTATTTCTCAGTCCAAGGAAGAGCTGGCAAATTTTTTCCCCAGTTTGCAGGTTGTCTCTTCATTCTGTTGACTGTTTCTTCTGCTATTCAGAAGCTTTTTAATTTGATATGATTGTTTTTGTTGACTCGATGTTACTTCTTATGCAAATAGGGTTCTGTTTAGAAAGTCCTTGCCTATGCCTATGTCTTCAAGAGTTGTACCTGTTCTATCTTCCAGCAGATTGAATGTTTCTGCTTTAACATTTACTTCTTTGATCCATTTTGATTTAGTTTAGTACATGGTGAGACATATGGGTCTAGATTCAATCTTTTGCACGTGGATAGTGAAAACTGGCTAGTTGTCCCAGCACCATTTATTAAAGAGACTATCTTTTTCTCAATGATCAGATAACTGAATGTGCATGGGGTTGTTTCTGCACTCTCCATTCTGTTA
Source organism: Chinchilla lanigera (assembly GCF_000276665.1). Taxonomy (NCBI): domain Eukaryota; kingdom Metazoa; phylum Chordata; class Mammalia; order Rodentia; family Chinchillidae; genus Chinchilla; species Chinchilla lanigera. The sequence continues at coordinate 8,638,690 of NW_004955464.1, read as the reverse complement.
CATTGATCATTGTGTCTATTTTTGCACCAGTATCATGTTGTTTTTGTCATTGTTGCTTTGTAATATAACTTCAAATCAAGGATTGTGATGCCTCCTGCTTTGCCCTTGTTACACAAGATTGCTTTGGTTATTCTGGGTCTCTTCTGCTTCCATGTGAATTTTAGAATTGTTTTCTCTAGTTTTCTGAGGAATACTGTTGGTATTTTGATTGTATTAGAGCTGTATATCAGTTTTAGAAGTATGGTCATTTTTTACTGTATTGATTGTACCTATCTGGGAGCATGGGATATCTTTCCATTTTCTGATGTCCACTTTGATCTCCTTTTTCAGAGTTCTATAGTTTTCATTGTAGAGGACTTTCACTTCCTTGGTTAGGTTAACCAAGGTTAGGTTAGGTTAGGTTAACCAAGGTTAAATTAGGTATTTAAACTTTCATGATGCTACTGTGAGTGGTATTATTTTTCTGATTCCTTTCTCCATAAGTTCATTATTGGTGTACAGGAACACTATTGATTTTTGTGTGTTGACTTTTGTCTTAGTTACTTTCTCATGGCTGACCCAAAATACCTGACACCCACAGCTTGTAGGGGGAAAGGTTTCTTTTGGCTCACAGTTTGTAGAGGCTTCAGTCCATAGTTGGCTAGTTCCAAGGCAGGGCAGCATGGCAGGGGGCACGGCAGCAAAGAAACAGTTCCTGGCAAGTCAGGAAGGAAGCAGAAAACACTCATAGGAGGAGGCCTAGATATATAGTGTATCCTTCTCACAAGTCTTCACCTCCCAACATCCTACCCAGTGATAAAGCCATCAGTGGATTAATCCAGTAATGAGTATCACACACCCACAATACAGTCATTTCCCAAAAACCCCACCTACGAGTTCATGAGGCTCTTGGGAAACATCTATGTACAAACCATAACAATATTGTATCCTGCCACATTGCTGAATTCGGTTATTAATTCTAGAGTCTTGTGCTGGGATTTTGGGGTCTTCAGCGTAGACCTTCGTGTTGCCTTTTATTTCTTTTTGTTGCCTGATTGCTCTAGCTAACTTTTTTAGTACTATGCTAAGCAGGAGTAGTAATAGTGGGCATTCTTGTCTTATTCCTGATTTTAGAAGGAAAGATTTCAAGTTATCCCCCTTTTAATATGGTGTTGGCAGTAGGTCTGTTATAAATGGCTTTCATCACAAGGACTGGATTGAGATCTAGTCCTTCTATACCTATTTTCTTCAGGGCTTTTTATCATAAATGGAGGCTGGATTTTGTCAAAAAAAAATTTTCTGTGCCTATTTAGATGAGATGTGATTTTTGCCTTTGCTTCTGTTTATGTGATGTATTACATTTATTGATTTGCATATGTTGAACCATCCTTGCAATCCTGGGGTGAAGTCTACTTTGTCATGATGTATAATGTTAGCGATGATTTGTTGCATTCTGTTTACTAGTATCTTGTTGAGGACTTTTTATTATATGTTCATTAAAGAAATTGGTCTATAGCTCTCTTTCTTGGTTGGACCCTTTTCTGGTGTTGGAATCAGAGTAATGTTAGTTCCCAGCAATGACTTTGAGAGTGTTCCTTCCCTTTTGATTCATTAAGGAGTTTGGAACCAATATTACTTCTAAAACCCAGACAGGAAGTCACTTCCTTACTATCCTCCTATCTCTGCTCTCAGTGCTTCAGAGAGTAATATTATTGAATCACCTATTTCTCCTGCCACACTGAGAGTTCCTCAAGGTTAAAGACTATATTTTATAATGTAATGTCTCTGGACAGCACAGTTCATAGTAAGTGCTTAACTGGTAGTGGGTGGATCGAACTGAATGTGGTTTAAAGCCACCTGCCAAAGTTCCTAGTATCAGGAAATGGCAGAACTAAGACTTGAACCCAGGTCTGAGCACTCTGGTCCAGCACACCTCATCCTCCTGCAGCTGTCAGGGATAGCATAGAGAAGACCCAGTGGCAGAGGAGTAGTATTCAGGCCTGCAGCTTTCACCAGGCTTCCACTGGAATGAAAGCACCTGTGGAGAAACCACGCTACCGGAGAGGAGTCCTTGGAGTACCTGAGGCCTCCTTGTTTACCTAGGTACTGCTGTCCAAATTTGTTTCTTTCCTGAACCCTGATCAGCCCCTATCAGCCCAGCCCCTGGTTTTCTGGAGGCTGAATTCAAGCCTCCCCTCCCCCATTCTGCTTGGTTCCCCAAACCTCTATCAGTATGATAGGAAGCTGGCTTTCTGAATGAGATGGGAGGAGACAAAGAAAGCCGCCCACTCCCATGCCCAGTTCATATTCCTGCTGCAACTGTATCTAAATTTGCAAATCATCACCCTACACCCCACCATCATGTGTCATCTTTTATGCATGGCCACCTCTGCTTTGCTGCTCGGTCAGTTGCTATGCAACCAAAGACCGCTCTGCGGGGGCCTGACATTAGTGAAAGCAAATTGACCAGAGGAGCCTTCATCCCGCATGCAAAGCAGCCAGGGCCCCATCTTCAGAAAGGCTGCCTGAGCTGAGGCCAGGTCGCACTCTATCAGGGACCAGACACTTGGATCATGCTCTCCTCTGCCTAAGGGGCAGATATAGAAAAGCCCAAGCTGTCCTCCTCCAAAAATGTCCCAAAGCTGACCAGTGAAAAAACTGTCTTCAAAGGGAAGGAGGGTGAATACACTGTAAGACTCCAAAATTCTGAGGGGATGGACGTTGGCTTCTGTAAGAAGAGGGTAAAGCTACTACTCATTGAGCACTTACTATAGCCTGGGCGTGGTGCTAGGCATGAGAACAGTAAAATGCAAAAAGCTTCTGGATTTCAGTCCAGCTTCACTATTGCTCAGCTGTGTGGTGTGCATACAAATCATTTATCAAGACAGTCCCAGCCCCTGGAGCGGGCTGTGCTTTGCTGTCTTGGAAGGCTGTGAAAGGCTGGATGGTGGGCTGGAGGGGGAGAGACGCCAGTAGAGCAGCAGGATTAAGAAGATGAGAGAACAGAGGGAGGGAGGGTTCTGACTTGCGTGCCTAGTGCTGAAGGCCTCTGAGCCTCCTGCTAGGAGGAGCGGAAGAAGAAATTTCAGGTGGCAGTTGTGGTCTGCCTTTCTGCATTTCAGTTTTTCAATCTTTTTTGTGTGTGTGTCTACCTTGAATTGAACTCAGGACCGTGCACTTGCCAGGCAGGCACTTATGCCACTAAGCTGTATCCCCAGCCCAGTTTTTCAATCTTTAAAATGGGCATGATGATACCAACCTCAGAGTTAAATGGCAGACATATATAAAGTACCTAACAAAAAAGTCACTAACTGCCACTGCCTCTCTGAACTCTTCATTGGCTCCTGCTTGTCAGAAAAATTTCACTTCCATAAGCCAACCTGGCCCCTTCCCACATCCCCGGCCGCATCTTCCCTCACTCCCTGTGCAGTTGCACTTCTGCTTCGGCTGCTGCTTCCTCCTGAAAGCCCCTTTCCTCACCTCTTTGCTTTCTGATACTTAGTCTACCCCTCAGGACTTAGGGAAAAAATTAACATTCAGCTTCAGCCACGAGTAGTGGCACCTGTCTTTATTCCCAGTTACTTGGGAGGTTGATACAGGAGGGTTGCTTGAGGGTAGGCGTTTAGGGCCAGCCCCTATCTTTTTTTAAAAAAATCAACTTGAGTAGGCAAGTCTGCCATTCCAGGCCACCCGGAATCCATTGAAATTTTCCAGTGAAAAAAGGAGCAAGGAGCAAAGAAGTGACTCCCCCCAGTCCAGTGGGGAGTTTGAGAATTCCCCTCCCTTTTATGATGCAACCTCTCAAACCCAGTCTCACTCTGAAAACTAGCATTCTGTGGCTCCTGAAACCTCAGGACTATATCTCACTCTGCTGATGAGCATAGGAGCAGCTTAGGGACTTAGGAGACGCTCAGTATGGTCATCGCTGCCACAACAGCACCTCAGTTTTGACCACTGTTTCACACCTCAAAGCCAGCAGTTAACTAATTCACAATTGCTGGTTAATATAGTAACAATATCTTTACTTCTCATATCAGTCAGTGAGGCAGATGTTACTCCCATTTGCTGAGGAAGAAACTGAGGCTCAGCGAGGAAGAATGAAATGCACGAGACCGCAGGGTGGGTTGCTGGCGGTAAAGCAGGGCAGGTAGGCAGTTCGCCATGCAAATGGACTGTGCAGTTTTAGCGTAGGGACTTGGATAAGGTCATCCATCATCTTTAACAATCCAGACTGATTTACACCAAACCCCGCAAGTTACCAGTCAAAGCCACTCACCTCTTTCTTATAAAGACAGAAGCCCTCTGGCTTCCCAAACCCAGAGAGGTGGCAGAGGGGGTGCAGAGATGATTTTCTCAGTGGTGTGCCCCTGGGCAAGCAACTACATCCTCTAAGCCTGACTTTCCTCTCTCTGAAATGGAAGGCAAGGCTATCTGCTTTACTTCCTCGTCTATTTGGAAGGGCACAAGTGACTCAGGTACCGAATGCTAAGGAATAAAGTTTTATTAGTTATTAGCATACCCTTAAATGCGGCACTCCTCTAAACCAGAGGTGCAAAACCCGTTTCTGACAGCTGCATTCCCTTAATTATTCAATGTTAAGAATTGCGTTGTTGTCGTTTAAAAGAAGACATGCCAATTGTACTGCCTTCAAGTTGTATTGAAAAGCATTTCTTCATTATTTGGACTAATTTCCAAACAAATTAAAAACTGTTGTAGCAGTCAAGCTCTGACTGCTCCATCTATTAGATTCCGATGATGGCAAATTCCTTAAAACACAGATGTAAACAATTCCGGTAACACAGCCTGATTTTATAATTAATTTTCTGCCTGGGAAGGCAAAAGTCTCTTTCCCACTTTCCTTGCTCCTCAAGTTCCTGACTGTTCTCCCATTTCTGGGTAGAGAAAAGTAGATTCTGTTAGCTGGGATTGTGTTGCATGTAAAAAGACAGATTTTTTTCTCGTGCATCCTTTGATCACAGAGGTGGCCACGGTAAAGGAAATTGAGAAGTTCATCTATCATCAGATCTTGCTGGTATCTGTTCCTTCCCCAGTGTACCCCCTGTACATCCTCCTCAGGGTATGGCTACATAGTGAACCATCCCTTATCAGAAATACATACAGACCCTATCTGGGCTGGCTATGGGGCAGTCATCCATCCCATGATGTCGAAGTTAATTAGACCTCAAGATGTGCGGCTAAAAGAGGTGAAATAAATGTAAAAATATGTGCCAGTGGTTATTTAAATAGGAAGAGTGCTGCCTTGAGAGCCCCTTGAAGCAAATAGACCATAGGAGAGGTCTCTGGGTCTATTCTATGACCAGTTAGGACTCAGCCTCGGGCCAGTCTGTGGCTTAATCCATGGCTCGGTCAGCACTCAGCCTGAGACCAAGTTCACGGCTCAGGCTATAACCAAGATCAAGGTTCAGACTCCTACCAGAGTTAGGGTTCAAGCTGAGGCCAGATTAGGCCAGACCTATGGCCAAGATTAGGGATCAGTTGAGATTCAAGGTCTAGGACTAGTCAGTGGCCAGGATCAGGCTAAATCATGGTCAAGATTACAACCTCGTATATGAATGATTTAGACCTAGTCTCTGATCAAGGATCCCATAGTCTAGTCATAGAGATAGTAAAGTGAAATTACTCTACCAATTGTTAAGAGTCTCTTCCTTGTTTCCCACTGAGAAACCACCAATAAGTTGTTTAATTGTTCTGAGCCTCAATTTCTTCATTCGGAAAATAGGGCTAATGAGAATGTCTAACATGAGACAATGGATGCAAATCCCTGTTGAAATACTAGTTTTCATTCTCTATTTACTTAGTCATTTATTTATTCATAGAAGAGTTTTGTGTTCCTACTCTGTTACAAGCCACATGCTGAGAATTTGACCTACAAATAGGAATTTAGATGGGGACTCTACAAGTGGAGAGGAGGCAAATTTAGGAGAGGAGATAAGGAGTGGAGAAGTTTTGCTCATAAGGAGGCAAGAGGTTGTAATCAAGGTCTGGGAACTCAGAGGCAGCTCAAGTGTTGTTGTCTAATGAAGGAGATTTCTGAAGAAGATAAAATCTGTATAACTGTACTTTGAGAATAAATGACATTTTGCCAGATGAACGGCCCAGACAGAGAGATCTATGTAAATATAAAGACACAGGCAGGAAAGAGCAGTGTTCAGACCACCAGGACTTGTCAGGGTAGCATAGTGGTAGGACACAAGGGAATGGAGAAGTCTACAGAGGTCAAATCATGTAGCAGAGTTTGAATAATTTTCTACAAGTAGTGGGGCTCCTCTTTGGCATGAGAGTTGTAATGGCATTGAGATGGTGATAATAAGTGAGCAAAGCCAGTCTGATATCTAGGAAAAGAGTATTTCCACCACCACCAAGCTTCACCAAGCTTCAGCAATGGAAACACCTGCCCAGCATGGTTCTTGAAATGTTGCTTCTGCATTATGACAGTCATTACACAACACTTCCGGGTGAGCTTTGGTTATTTTAACTGTGTTTCTAATGGCAGGGTATGTGATGAAACACTTTCTAATTAGTCCTAAATATCCCTCCCCCAAATTTTTGCTACTTTTCTATTTCTGTGTTACAAATCATCCAAAACTCAGTGGCTTAACACAGCCATTTATTTAGCTCAGAATTCTGTAGTCTGGTAATGTGAGCTGTATTCAGGTGGGTGATCCTCCTGCTGCTTTTGCTGGAATCTTCATTTGTCTGTGTGCATCTGTGGGTCAGGTTCAGGAAACTCTGCTTCTGGGGGTTGGTGGAACGTCAACCAGGGGGTCAGAGGGATCGACTGAGGTATGTGTCTTTTATCATCTGCCAGGCTACCTAGGCTCGGCCACATGGGGGTAGTTTCAGTAAAAATACAAAGAGCAAAATAAAAGATAAGAGGAGGATCAAGAGATGAAGGGAGAGGGCAGGGACAGGGAGAGGATGAAAAAAAGAATTAAAATGTTGTGTTCTGTACAAGTACCAACTCCCCACAAGGAATGTAAATAATACATACTGCAAACATGTGCTAATAAAAACAAAAAGGAGAAAAAAATCCAACTCTTTAATAATGCCGAATTCTGATCCCAAAGATCAATGTAGGTGTCCTTCTGAAATCCTTATATTTTCACAGGTTATAAAGACACATTTTCCCTCATAAAAATAAGCTATATTTTTTTTACAAAAAGAATAGCAAGACAGGAATCTCCAAGGACTCTTGAACTAGACTTAGAAATGTCATATACTTGTTCGCCAAGCCAATACATAAAGTCAACCTGAAACACACTCTGCCACTTGAAGGGAGAATTTGCAAAGCATTGTGGCCATTTTTCCCGCCTACTCTAAGATTTATTAAGTTTTTCCCATCAATATTGGCATATGCAAAGAAGAAAGAAGAACATTCCAAAGAAAGTTTTGGTTATTGTTGTTCATTAAATTATACCCTGTAGCCATAACAGATACTGGGAATATGGGACTACATTTCCCCAGATGACGGCAGGCCAATAAATAAAACTTCTTGTTTTATTTATTATATGTTATTATTATTTACTGATCCCTCCTCCCACCTGCGAGAGATCAGGAAAATGACAGTGAAATAAGTACAGCACTTCTTTCCATGGAGCTTACCTACCTAGTACATAAAATATCTTACACAGATAATTTCTTTAATTTGATAAATATTATTTCTCAAATTTTATAGCTTTATAATTTGTTTGCTTTATGATTTTTACCTTTGGGGTCCTGACTTTAAAAGCCTTCTGTTATGTTTTTTGTCCAGATGTCCCCTCAAAGCCTCATAGGGATTTTTCAGAGATGGCTGAATCTAGAGTGTGTGGTGCTGGGATGAAGGTGTGTGATTACTAAATCAGTCCATTGATTGGTTTGGCACTGACCTAATCCCAGCAGTCTGGATAAGATATAAGGGGCAGAAAGACACTGTTAAACTCCTTTGCTGCTTTTGCTGTCTTTCACAGCCATGAACTGTTGCCCCTTTGCCATGTACCACCCTGCCCTGGAGCCAGTCAGTTATGGACAGAAACCTCTATAAACTGTGAGCTAAATAAACCTTTCCTCCTTTAACTTTGGGTGTCGAGTATTTTATCCCAGCAATGAGAGAAAGGTCATTAAAACAATTTCTCTAGCCCAAAGATTATATAAACAAATAATTTGTCTAGAAGGGTTTTTAAAAGAAGCAGCTACCACCTTGGCTGGAGTCTCCCTTAACTTGCAATACCAAGTGAGAAAACCTAGGCACAGCCAGAAGATCAAGACCAAAACAAGGGAAACCCCAGTTCATCTCTAGGCCCGGAGTGCTCTGCTCACGTCTTGTCATGTACCCTATTCAAGGAGATGCCATACTATGTGGACACCCCAACTCCACAAAATTTTCTCTTGCTATATCTCCTGCAGCCCTCATCATAGGAGCTTTGATGCACAGCCTAATGAATAAGTTGCCCTCTCGGCAGCACTTGGCTGGATTTCATTCCAGTGTGCACGTCAGACAAATACACAAAGCTATAGATAAATATGTAGTTTTATGTCTTTTCTCTTTTTTCCATTGTTATAATGAGCATTAAACAAATTCATCCTGGATACTGAATGGATAAACAAATCTTAAAGCATCCTAAAGGGGAAACTGTTTGTCCAAGTACTCCTCCTTGAAAGACCTCTGCAGGTGACTGAACCAGCTCAGCACCAGCATAGGGCAGGTGCTCCTCCTACTCCTTCCACTGTTCTCGACTTTGGCCTAGTATTTCCTTGAATCACAGTGGTAATACATGAGACCTGGATTTGAGCATCAGTGGCCTGCTGTGGTCTGGGAAAATGCAGCCCTAATGAGATCAGGAAAAAGAGACAGCCAGTGGCCCAGCACAGCTCCCTTTGTGTTCTTGGTATTGGAACTTGAAGTGAAAACTTTAGTTAAAAGTAAGGCGCATTTGGGATTGCTGACTGGTTCACCGGTCTCCGCTCTGGGTAAGAATATCCCAAGAAACATTCAGGGGAGTAGAGGGAAAGGAGGAACTTTGCCACAGTGGGGTTCAGCTGATCTTGTGTTCCTCAACACTACCCAGTAGCAAACTTCTCTCGCTAATATGTCCACACCCAGCATGGAATGGGTGGAAGGGAGCTCACACCACTTTTATTTGTTCAGTAAGTTTTGTCTCTTATGTGCATTGCTCTTCTAGATGCTAGGGTTGCAACAGTGACCCAACTAGATCTGAATTCATGTCTGCACAGAGCTTACATTGTAGTGAGAGGGTAGACAATAAACAACACACTTAAGAAGAAAAGGGGAGGATGAGTAATGTCTTGGGGAGTAATTTTAAATTAAGTGGTCAAAGAGGGCTTTATAGAGAAAGTAACATTGCAGCAAACATTTGGAGGAGGTGAAAGATAGAAGGGCACAGGGGGTCAACACAAAAGTAAATAGCAGAAATGTGAGGGAAGTGTGCCCTTCAGAAATCAGGAGAGGAGCACCAAAGCCCATCAGGGAGGTCAAGGAACACTTACCATGGAGCTGATGGCTAAGAGGGCACTTCAGGGATGAGTAGGAGTTTGCCTGGCTGGTACAGGCATGAGGGTATTCTTCCAGAGAAAAAGTGTGTTAAAAAACAGCATGGATCCATGAAACGTTGCAATATGAACCATGAAACCCAGTGACCTACTCAGGACCACTGTTGTGTAATGATAAGACAAACAGTGTCAAAAGTAGTGAGTACCGTCAACAAACACTAAGTGTGTGAAGGGGAGTGAACAGCATCACTGCTGAGTGTGTGAGACCCTGTTAAATGTTCTCTTCAGGCGGACTCCTTAATCTTCACAACAACCTTGTAAAGTACTGTTTCTACCCCCACTTTACCAAAGGGATTAGGAATTCGTCCAAGGTTACTCAGCTTTTAAGTGCTGGAGTCAAGTTTTGATGCCATCAGGCTGGTTTCTGAAGTCACATCCACAACCTTTGCAGCCCACTGTGGACCCAAGGCCACATCCTCCTCTCCCAGGCTACTTCAGTGGCTTCTAAAGTTTATTGGGCTCAGCGCTTTGAGGCCCAGAAGAGGTAAGGCCCAACCAAGCGCATCTACGTAATAACAGAGACCACATCTGTATCCCAAGGCTTGGGGTATCTGGCCACCACACGGTAGATTTTCATTTCTTTACAGATGAAGCTTCTAGGGCTCACTCATTCCCATGTTTTCAATATTTTTTCACTATTGCCTACTTAAAGAGTCTTTTAAAAGGTTTTTCTCCAAATGTTCCTTCCTCATGAAATTTTAATACCATAAATATGTATCTGTTTATGTATTACATGCATATCTGCATTTTATTCATTAAAAAGAGAGTAAGCTTTTCTCACATACACCCAAAGATCACTTTTTGCCCTTTTCAGGGCAGTACCGCCCTCTGTGAGAATGCACGATCTAACCTAACACTTCCATGTTGTAGTTGAAGAGACTGACACCAGAGAGGGGCAGGGAAAGCTTCAGGGTCACTTCGCTAAGACTGATGGGGCCAGAGCAGATTCCAGTACTCCTGGCTCTCCCACCCCACCTAAACTCAGTCCCCAACTTTCTCAGGGTATGATCGCCTGGAAGTAGGAACCCAGGTAACCCCTGGACTCCCTGAGTTAACCGCATGGACCAGTCAGGTGACTCAAGGGGTCACCTGAGTTTTCCTTTACAAAGGGCCACAGGAAGGGACGATATTGCTCAGCTCAGGTCTTCACCATGGGCCAGCAGAGACTGCACTGGCAGCTTCCTCGGAGGTTCAGCCCCATCACCTTTTCCAAATGCAAGACAAGCATAAAACTACTGCAGCAATGGAAAAAAAATCAACTTGGAAATAATTAAACAGCAAGGCAGCCACCCATAATGATATTCTGCAGCACACTTTGGGGACAGTTTGCTGCAAAAGCACCGGAGCACTCTGGTTGTTTAATTAACATTGAAACGGCAGTTCCACAAGAACTAAAAACCCTGTTAATTTATGTGTCTCTTAATGATGCTCATTTAAATACTGTCAACTTTCCCTCAGTTTAATATTCATGATTTTGAGTCATTAAAACACCATGATTAGCTTAGGGTGGGGGGAAGACACTTCCTTATACTCCCAGAAACACAAACTGTTTGAAGACAACAATTCCCCAACCCTCACTCATCCACCTTTTCACCCTTTGCTCCAGAAGTCCCACTCCAGAGAGGAGCTGTCAACCAGCTGAGCTGCTTTCGGGGCTGGGGACAGTGCAGTAGGTAGGGTGCAGTTGTATGCTTTACTGCCCACTCACCTTCAGCACCAAGCTGGGGCTGCTCTCGCTGCCAGCAGTTGATGGGCTGGGGAGCCAGCTGGCAAGAGCAGACACTAGATATGTACCAAGAGACCAGGCCGTAAGCCCCAAGGGCCTCAAAGTATGTTAATCATGGCTAAAATCAGCCTTGTCTAAAATGAGTTTCTGGAGGAAAGGGACATTGAGGGCTGCTTGGAGTAAGGAACTAATGAGACGAGTAGGTCTGGAGCTCAGGAGGGGCTGGAAATGGCCCTATAGAGAACATGCAGGAGGGAAAGGTGAGGTCCCTTAGGCCAGCCACACCAGCATACGCAAACTGTGGTGAGCCCACATGATAGTCACAGACTCAGCACATACAAATCCTCACAGAGACACTGTGTACCCTGAGAAAAGGCACACAGAAATCGGTCAGGTCAAGGTTACTGACCTCTAACCACTGTCCCCATACTATGGACATATGCTGGGCTCTGAAGATTCCAAACTGATCAAGAAATTGAACTGCATGAGAACCAGGCTGAGGTGGGCTAGGCGCTTTCTAAACATCCACTTCTAGCCCCTTCTCAGTCTCTCTCTCTCTCTGCCAGGCTACTTTGTAACACAGATCATGCTTGCATTGACTTAGCGTTCAAGGGCCAGGGTAAGTCAGATCTGCCAGCATCTCCTTACTTCTATACGCTTTCCTCAAAGCAGACAAGTGTGGTAAGCGTGTGGGGAGTCAACTGCAGCAGACAAACCACTAACCTCGACTCTGTGCAGTGCTCAGTTTTGCTATCTGCATGACCTTGGAAAGGGACTTAAGAAATAAATGTCTAAATACTTCAGCTGCAAAACTTAGATAACAGCATCTAATATCATCTTTATTGAAAACACCTCTTAATAGGTGCATCATCCCAACTAGAATGTAAGTTGAGAGTAAGAACAATACCCAGTTTGTCTCCATATTTTTAGGGCATGGCACATAGTAGGGACCAGACAGATGCTGAACTGAACTGCTCACCTTACAGGAATGTCTTCACAAATAAATGAAATAAGTTACATAAAGGGAACTTAGTAGGTGCTCAGCAAATTACTTAGGAGCAGCAGAGAATCAAGAAAGGCTTCAGGACAGAATTTAAAGACTGAGGATGTATGCAGCTCAGCGGAACAGTGCCCGCCTAGCCTGTGCAAGGCCCTGAGGATCCCAGCACTGCAGGAGGGGCATGGGCAGAGAAAGAGGAGAAGGAGAGGAAGAGGAAGGGGGCAGGCAAAGGCATGGGAAGAGGGGACTGAAGAATGGGGAGGGACAGAGAGACAAAGGGAGAGTTTAAATTTAAAGTGGACCTTAAAGGGGTGATGTGGTGTGGGGGCAAAGGAAAGCATTTTAAATTGAAAAAACAGAGTGCAGAAAGGCCCAAGCCAGGAAACCACAGTTCTGCTGGTCTCCTTCTCTCCGCCCCTGGCTCCACCCTCATCCCCCCCAACCCCCCCATCACACTATGCTCTTCCCCAACCATTTCAGTCTATTCTCCCTCAGTCACTCAGTGAACTCCTATCAGGCTTCAAGCACTGGCTCTAGGGTCACCTCTTCCAGGAAACCGCCCCTGATTCCTGCCTTCTCTGAGGGCTGAGACCCCTCTGCCCCTTCCTTATCACCATGAGTCATCAGTGTTATGGGGCAGTTCCCCACTCGGAGGGCAGGGTCTGGTTCTGAGTGAGTACTGCATGCCCAGTGCCCAATGCTAAGGCTGACACAGAAAAGATTCTGACGCCTAATAGATGGTGTCATGGCTAATTTTATGGAACAACTGGACTGGGCCATGGTGTACCCAGATCAAGTGTTATTTGGGGGTGTGTTAGTGAAGCTGCTTCTGTATGAGACCGGCGTTTGAATCGGCAGACACAGTAGGGTAGGTCACCCTCCCCAGGGTAGGTAAGCATCATCCAGTCCGCCGAGGGCTTAAACAGAGCAAAAAGCAGAGGAAGGAAAGATGTGTTCTCTTTCTACCTCCCTGCACAGGTTAGAACATTGGTCTTCTGCATTTGGACTATAATTCATACCGTGGATCCTCTGCTTCTTGGGCCTTTGGACTTGAACGGGAATTCTTCTACTTGCTTTCCTGAGTCTCCGGGTTGCAGAGGCAAGCTGTGACACTTCCCAGCCTCCACAACTGCAGGAGACAATTCTGTGTGTGTCTGTGTGTGTGTGTGTGTGTGTGTGTGTGTGTGTGTGTGATTGCACATGTGTGTGTGTGCACGCTATTTGGTTCCATTTCTTTAGAGAACCCTGACCAATGTAAATGAACAGCACACAGTCTGAGCAGAAGTGGCAATTACAGAATGTAGTCCTCAGACCCACCTCACACAAGTAGTTGTCACTAGTGGCCACCTAGCTCAAGTTATGGGAACTAGCGCCAAGCCAGCCCTTTCCCCTTCCTCCATGCACCCACCATCCCATCATCATTCACCGGGGGGTCGGCTGTCTGGTAAGATGCCGCTCCATCCCTCCAGCACCCTGCCATTCCACCCCCATTTCCACTGCCCCCTCTCAGGCCTCACCCATTCACCAGCATTTCCATTACTCCTCGCATTGGGTGGCCACTCCCCGCCCCCTGAAATCCAGCTTCTATGCATAGCTGAAGAAATTGAGCTAACAACCAAAATCTTTCCTCAGAAGAAACCTGACTCCTCCACTTGACCTAGTACAAGCACTGCCAGACCCTACACCAGTCCAGCCTCATCTCACCTCTAGGCCTTCCACCTGCTGTTTCCTTCACCAGGAAAATGCTTTCTCCTCCTATTTCCCCTTCCTCAGGTAACTTCTCCTCACCTTTTAAGTCTCAGGCTTCACTCCTCACCTTTTAAGTCTCAGGAGAAGGCTCCTCAAGGAAGCCTTCCCTGATGCCCCACGGGGCTGAGCTGTGGCCCCTCCCATCTGCCCATGGTCTCTCGATAGGATCTGAAGCATTTTTCAGACAAGAGGGAAGTTGTTCATGTGGACAGAGGTAGCGTAGCAAGAGGGAGAGTCCCCATACAGCCTTCCTCTGCTCCTGCCTGGCTTATTTCTCTTCTAGGAACAGCTCTAAAAAAGACCCACTCCCAATCCAGCATGTCTGTGTGGGCTTCACCAGGGTGGGTGAGGCTGCTGGAGAAGCAGTGGCTTCTTCCTGACCTTCTGCCTCTGCACGTTCCCCTGACTCACTGATGGAAAACATCCACCCCTCTGGGCCTCTTCCTTATTTCATCACTTTAATAAATTAAGAACAGATTGAAAAGCAGGAAACATTGTCTCCCGGGCCCAGCACCCACATTCCAACTCAATTACAAGATTTGCTTTTCAGTCTGGCCAGACGCAGAGGCAGCTGGGATGCAGCAGAGAGAGCAAGAGAGAGAGTTTAGAGGACAAACGCAGAGACAGAGATTCAGCCCTAGCTCAGGCATGGCCAGTGGCTTCCAGCAAATCTATGGACCTCCCCAAGCCTCTTCGTCCTCATCTAACCTCTCCTGACCTGGAAAATGGGTGAAAACAATGACACCCCTTGCCCACAGTGGTGAAAGCATGTCAAGTAAGATAGAAAGTATAAAACTGCTTTGTCCACAACCAAGTCCGAGACCAGGTGAGGCATGATTATTGCCAGTTTCCTTGGCTGGAGGAGCTATGACATCAGGCCCTTCCTCATTTCTAATGGCTTTGCCCTGGAACTTTGAACTGAAATTCCTGTATTCCTTGAAGTCATTCTTCATTCTCCCGTTGCCTTTGGCTACTAAAACCATGAAGAAGGGACCTATAGATATTTAGTCATATATTCCACTGTTGCTGCTGCTCCTGCTACCATTATCCTCTGCTGATAACCGGAGTGCTGTATCAGAAAAACTCATCGGTTTGGGAGAGCTGAGAAACACAGTTTGTTCCTGGCCACACTGCTTGATTTCTTGCCAGTCGAGTCACTTCCATAGCTGGCAGTTTTGGTTTGTCCATGTATAAAATGAGGGCATAGGGGGATAATCCTTGTTTTGATAACCTACAGGGTGCTTCTTAAGATCAAATTAGACCTTTTACAAGCTACAAAGCTCCGTACAAATGTAAACCGTTGTTAAAAGGATATTAATAATTCTATTTTTACAATAGTGACTAAATAGTGGTGAAGCAGAGTATTCCAGCTACCTGATCATGGCTCCTCTTCCTTGGGGAAGAGAATTGCATGGCCTCCTCTGAGCAACCCTTCTGAGTTCTATACCATCTGTGATATTGGAAGTCCCTCCTTCCGTAACCCAATTATCTCATGCTGTAAGTTAAACCATTCTTTATTCCACTCTTAGTTGGAAAGGAGAATAAAGTCACCATGTTCTTTAAGAAAACTTTCACCGATTTAAAACCATTCACAAGACACCCTTCTTCCTTCTGACATGCCATCTGAAGAGAGTATATCAGGAGAAAGTGATGAATGCTGTTTTGGAAAGGTAGTCTAGAGGTGCAGGTAGAACTTTCAACTGAGATGCACAATAGGCTAGCTGGAAATAAAGTCTGGAGTTTCAACAGAGTGTTCTGTGCTGAAAATAATGGTACAGGAGACCTCAGAACAAAAGTGGCAGCTGAATAGCTTCAGTCTCATTAAACTACTCTCCATTTCCTGGCCAAGCCGTCCACTTTCATGCCTTTCTGCTTTTGTTCTTGCTGTTCTTTCTGCTTAGTATGTCCTCTCCCCCAAATCCAGGATGAAATCCTGTGCATCATCCCCAGAAGCGCCCTGACATTGCTAGAGATTTTGCTCACATTTCAACAAAGTGTGGCAAGGTAGCTTCTATATTCCAAGCACTGCACAAGTTGCTTTGCTAGCTTTATCCTACTTGGTCCTCACAACACGACTACAAGGTAAGCATCATTATGCTCACTTGACAGGTGAGAAACTAATCAATCTGTCCAAAGTGCACAACTAGTTAGAGGTAGAACTAGGATTTAAGCTCAGGTCTCCAGATAACAGTTCTAGAGGTTTCATTGCTCCAAATGCTTCCAACCACTGCATTTGCCAGAGATATATGGTACAGGTGAGCCTGCTTCCAATTCTGAAAGTCAGACTCAGACAGCAGTCTTCCTGAATTTAGGACAGAGTCATCTGGCTTGGGATTGAGTTAGCGAGGTAAATCAGCTGGTCAGTGGCAAGATCCCTCCTCTGCTGTAGATCTCAGAGGTTGGGCTCCCCTGGAACTCTCCGTGGTGCTGATACCACTTCCATCGGCCAGCCCTGAAAACTTGAGTTCTCCCCAAATCCACTGAGTAGGTTAGCCCAGGAGGGTACCTCAGCCATTTCCCAGATATTTGCCCTCATTTTTAACCTCTAGTCTTGTCTTTTTTAAGTACAATCATCCCCTTTTTGAAGCAATCCGTCAAGACGTGGCTCCCATTGACTTCTCAATATGGCTTCTTTGGGTTTCTCAGAAAGAGTTGTTGGGTACCTACTACGTGTCAGGCACAGTGGTGATGGCTTTCATAGGCATACCAACATACCACATATTGCATAACAACACTGTATAATTATCTGTTGTATTCTCTCCTTCTCTTCCATTACTAAAAATTGCTAAGATCCACAGAGACATAAACTATTGCTTACCTATAGATTTATCCCCAGCAAGTAGAAAAGTGTCTGGCATATGGTGGGTGGGTAGTAAATACTTCCTGAACAATTAAATGAATTATCAAGTAATATATAAACACCAATATATTTAAAAATATTATGACTACTTTTCACACAGAAGAGACTGGGCAAATGTCTTCTCATGGGCATTTCTAGTCTCCTCCGGATACAAGTTTATGGTGAGCTGTGGGAGAAGTAATAGAGCTAGCCTGGACAGAAGTCAGAGCTGTGTATGAGGGTTTAGGAGAGTGCAATGTTCACCACTATTCAATCTCAGGACAAAATGACAGTCTTCAGTATGGAGACTCAGACTTTAAAAAAGAGAATAGAGACCCAGAGGAAAAAGAGACCCTCATTTGATAGTCACAAAACCTCTTAAGGAGTTTACCACAGTAAGAGTGAATTTAATGAGCTCCACTCTTGCTCCTGTGAACTAATGCATTTTAGCATCCAAACTTTCTCTGAACCACAGTTATATGTGGTATCTGAGCAAAAGCAGCTCACTCTGAGAACAGGGTTCAGATTTGTGGCTAGGATAAGGTTCAGTGAGTGGTTCCAAATTAACTGAAATTTTAAAGTTCACTAATATATAGCTTGTGCTTGCGCTGATATCTAATCTCATTTGATGAGACACTAAATAAATTAGGTCCTCTTCCTCTCTGTTATGTGGAATTCTATACAATGTTTAACATCCCCTATTCACTTTCTTTCTTGGGCTCTTTTTTCTTCTCTGAGGAGTCCTTTTGAATGTGCCTGCACTGGCAAGGATCTTAAACAATACAATAGGAAGTTTGGACTCTGTCCTGAAGATTATGAGGAGCACAGAATCAAGGATGGATTATAGGATTTAGAGCCTTGGTTTTTCATTGTTGTTCTCTACTCTGCCTACCAAACCCTGCTATATCCTTCCTTAGAAATTACAAACTGCCAAGCTTAGGAAATATGAGCATACTTTCTTTACAAAGATCATTTCTGCCACAATTTCCACTTGTGACCAAAATGGTAAAATGAATAGGATTTTCCTTCCCAAATCCTCTGCACAAAAAAATAAGGAACAATGGTTTTCAAGAGAGCAAACATAAAACAACATAGGACAATAAGGCCTAAGGAACAATAAACAAGTGAGATGGCCTCTAGGGTTGTCCCGGGTTTTAGCACAGGCCCAGGGATCTGGTGGACTCCCAGAGCTGAGAGTCCAGGAGGAGCAAAGCAACCAGAGTCAACAAGACAGAATACTGAAGAGTGAAAGCACTGCATAGAAAGAAGTCTAGGGATCTGTGAAGATTTCCTCCCTTGAGTTCAGAGTGCCTATGTGTGACAATATATAAGGGCAAGGAAAGACCTACCAGTACCCAGAATTTACTGAGGATTAGAAATAGTGTCTGTTCCTAGCAGCCAACTTAAAGGAAAAAATATAAAGGTATAATTCACCCAGCATTAGGTATTCATTCACAAGGATCTGTGTCACTTGTAGAGAACAATCAGCTCTGAATTCTGGAATAGAACTTGTTCTAATCTTGCCTAACAAGTCTTAAAATAAACACCCAAAAGGATCAAATTGTTACAACTTTGTATTCCAGAACAAAACTCAAAAATATTTAAAGAAATAAAAATACCCAGGGTAAAATTCAAGGTGTCTGGCATCCAAAGACCATTAGGCATGCAATACAGCAGGAAAATATGACTGATATTGAAGAGAAGCATCAATAAGGACTGACCCAATGAGGACTGACTGAAGTAGGAAACAAGGGCATTAAACAGTTATTATGACTACATGCACTACATTCAAAAAGTTATTAGAGTCATAAAAAATAAAAAGACCCAAATTGAACTGCTAGAACTGAAAACTTCAGTGTCTGAGGTAAAAATTTTACTGGATTGAATCAAGGACAAATTAGACCTCACAGAAAATTAGTGAAGTTGAAGGAGTAGAATACAAACTATTCAAAGGAAAATACAAAAAAGAAATTTTAAAATAAAAAGATCAAT
>NW_004955464.1:8561926-8619602 GCF_000276665.1 Chinchilla lanigera | reverse complement strand
AAAAAAAAAAAAAAATAATAAAAAAAAAAAATAAAAGCTATCAGAGGAAAACAGACACATTATAGAGAGAGAAATGGAGATAAAGTGAAAACAGAATTCTAGTCAGAAATAGTGGAAGCCAGAGCACTGGAGCAGTACCTTCAAAGTCTAAAAAGAAAGCTCTGTCCACCATACCCAGCAAAAATCTCTCTCAAAGATGAAGACAAAATAAATATTTTTGACATAGAAAAGCCAAAAAAATTCATCACCAGAGAACAGCACTATAAAAAAATACTGAAGAAAATCATTCACTCAGAAAGAAAGTGTAACCCAAAGGAAATACGAATCCTCATAGTGGAATTAAAAATACTAGAAGTAGCAGCTCCATGGGTGACTACATAAGGACTTAAAGTTATCATTTAAACCTTTTTAAAAGCTAATTGGCAGTTTAAACAAAAAAAATCCAATGTATTGTAGAGCTTATATGTGTGGCAAAATTAGTATAAACAACCAGGAGGGAAGAAATGAAAGTATACATTGCAGGTTCTTCTATTACATATGTAAAATGTAATCATAGTATCACTTGAAGGTAGACTATGATTTTAAAGATGTGTGATATAAGCTCTAAAGTAATTATAAAATAACACACTAAGAGTCAACAAATCAATGAAAGAGATAAAATGGAATCATTAAAAAATACTGTCGATCCAAAGGATGACAGACTGAAAGGTACCCACATCAAAAATGGCTTTACATGTAAATGGCTCCCTGTTGCCCTGAGCTGATTGAAATGAACATCAGAAGAGCACTCATCCCTCATATGTAGATTCAATCCTCAAAGCCTTTCTCTGAGGTAGACGGGTCACAGGTTATTGTCTCCTACAGTGGATTAGGAACCTAAGGCCTCCTGGGGCAATGTTCTCAGGTCAACAGCAAGTTAGCAAACGAATCCCTGATCTTTAAAATCCATCCCAAATCAAAGCTGCTTCAACCAAGCCCAGAAAGAGATTCCTCCCTTCAGAAACTCATTTATTCCCACCTACCCCCACTCTGTGCTCCCTCCCCCCCACTCTCCAATTTGGCATGAATTAATGATGAGCCTGCCTGGCCAATTACCAGGGCTAAGTGCTCTCCCGCTGGGAGCAGCTCCCACAAAGCACTAAGTGATGTTGGACTAGCCAAAGGGGCCCCGCCCAGTCAGGCCTAGAGCCCTCCTGGGTCCAGGCTTAGAGGAAGCAGCTTTCCAATTAGCTCTTGCCAGACAGACTGGCTTCTTTGCACAGCAAATTGGGTTACAGAGCTCTCCTCCAGCTGGCCTTGTCTGGTCCCACTTGCCCCAGCAAACAGGATGCTAATCAACTGTGAGGCCGAGTCTGCCGGTTTCAAGCACCCAGGGAGGAAGGTATCCAGAGACCTGGGTCCTGTCCCACTGATGTGGCATCCTATAAGGCAGCAGATGTGCCCGGCACCAGATGAACGATGGACCGGGAGTCCTGGAATCCAGGCATCTGAGCCAGGCATAGAAAACCCTGCTGAAAGGAGATGATCCGAGGTCCTACACTTTCACGCTGCCCAAAGCTACCCCAGTAGATGAGGCAGAGAGCTAGTGCTGCCCTCTCTGGTGTCAGGCTGGCCCTCTTCTGACTTCCTTCTGCACTAACACTTCAAAGATAGCCCAGAAATGTCATTGGACTCTGGAAAGAAATGTTGAGAAGAGGTAAGCACAAGACTTCATCACGCAGCATCCTGTGTCCCCTCTTCATGAGCCAGCAGAGAATCTAACCCAAAGCTGGCACCTTGTTTCCACATCTCTGACAAGGAAGATCTGGCCTGCTCGGCCACTCCCCCTAGTGGGCATTGCCATGTTTTGTCGCTGGGCTTTCTACCCTAGAGAGCAGGAAAACAGTTTACAAAGAATTTCAGAGACATTGGCTTGCTTGATCCCTACAACAACTCTGTTAGGTTGACTGATCAAGGGCTGTAGTTCCTATTTTCGAGGGCAGGAAACAAGTTTAGATCTGGGAAGAGTGAGCTCAGAATCCGTTTGAAACAAAGCTGTTTCTGAAGCCCAGTTCTCTCCCCAGCTCACAGCAGCACTTGAGAAGATGCTGAGCTCCCTTTGGGGACAGGGTGCTTATCCTACCCTGCAAGGCTGAGAGTTAGGTGTGTCTTCTACCATGCGTAGAGCTCACTTATGCACCATACGTACATTTTGTCTAGGCTGGCTCCTGGTTTTCACTAAGAGCAATAGTGAGGTGTCCCAGCACAAGTCATCTACATATCCATCCAACCCTAAATCCACCCAGCACGTGTTTATCAGTACCTACCATAATCCATGTATGACAGACACCAGCATGAGCCAGACCAAGTCTCTAGGTCACGGAGCTACAAGCTTATAAGGAAAATAGATAATTATAACACAATGTAGATAGTGCAATGACTGAGGTGCCACAGGGCCTATAAGACGTCCAGTGCAGGTCCCTGACCCAGAAGAAAGGTAACAAGGTGACACCTGAACCAAGCATAAGAACCAGTAGAAATTTCCTTGGCCACAACAGAAGGGAGGGAGGGATGGTGGATAACACTTCCAGGCACAAGGAACCATTTAGAAAAGCCAAGCATACACACACACACACACACACACACACACGCACGCACGCACATGCATGCTCACAGGCACACGCACACAGGCACATGCACATGCGCACACACAGTGCATTCAGGTAACTTCTCAGTCTGGCTGTAGCCTGGAGTATGAGGCCTGGCCTGGGGCTGCAAAGAGGTAGGACCAGACCATGAGGGTTCCTGTCCATCCCACTGTCCAGGTCAAGGCTTTGTCATGGTGCACTCTCTGTGACATGGTGGCTGCAATCCCACAGCTAACTGGGTTTACAGCCAAATGTTCTTACACCAGTCAGGGAGCTGAGCAGAGACAGGGCCTCTGGGGAGTGAGCAGCTGGCAATGCTGAAAAGTGTCTGCCAGGAGAATTCAGCTGAGAACACTTCCCATTCCCAGGAGGTCAAAGGGCCCTGTTGTTCTTCCCTTGTGGAATCCCTGAGATCACACTGTCATTCATAATTCACTCAACAAACACTCACTGGGCTCTTGCCTGGGCTAGGCTCTGAGCTAACCTTGAGGGGTGCAAAGATGAAAATGCATGGCTCATTCCCTTGAGGGATACATGGCTCTGGGGGTTGGGGAGCAGGCTAGGAAATCACTGCAGTTCTGTAGGAGGCAGGAGGGGGATCTGAGCCGGGCTTTAGGGGAGGGAGTCAAAGTTTGCTATGCAGAAAAGGGCATCCAGGAAGCAGGGAGAGCAGATAAGCATGAAGCCATAAAAAGGCTCCGGGAAGCAGGGAGAGGTGGCTGTGTGTCACTGCACA
Source organism: Chinchilla lanigera (assembly GCF_000276665.1). Lineage (NCBI taxonomy): Eukaryota > Metazoa > Chordata > Mammalia > Rodentia > Chinchillidae > Chinchilla > Chinchilla lanigera. The sequence goes on along the minus strand of NW_004955464.1, from coordinate 8,616,239 downwards.
TGGGGGATGATCAGACCACAGGCGATCAGTGTTGCCAGGCTGGGGAGCTGGGTTGCCCTCCTGAGGTCAGGTTGGAGTTTTATAAAGATGGCTCTGGAGGAGAATGACTCATGTAGAAGGTTGGGGCAGAAAGATTCTACAGAGATGCTAGGGAGACAGGATTGGCAGGGCTGAGGGACCAACTATGGGAAGAGGAGCCCCTCTGTATGTTACCTTTTACAGTTACCATGCTTTGCTCATGGCATAAAGCGTATGTGGAGGATTCTGTAAGCAGAGGTACATGAAAGCCCCTGGTACAAGCCCTACCTGCACCCCTAGTAATCAAGGAGCCAACACTAGCAAGGAGCTCTAGAGAAGGCACAGATGAGAAAATCGGTTTACTGGACACGGCAGACAGCATCAGACCACAAGGCTCTGTGCCCCAGATACTCTGGGGAGATGCTGTCCAGAAGGCCAGCTTGGCGGGCTGTGTTTCTCAGAGAGGCCTTGGGGGAATGTATATCTCAGGGCCTCCTTGGGGCTTGGGGTCGTGTTGACCCGGAGGGTCTGACCTTCATTCTTTTGGCTGGTGTTCAGTGACGCAAAAGTGTATGCCTACATCTGACCCTGAGGATCCCCGGCCTCTGGAATAGTAGTTTATACCTGGCTGTCCCATCTTCCCTGTACAAATCTCAATACACCAAAAAACAACATGTGAAAAAACAAAATAAAACTCAGGGGAGTAACTGACATCACTTTGCCACTTTCTATGCACAGGCGCTGTGCTAGGTACATTATATCTAACATTTTCATCAAATATAGCAATCCTGAGAAAAGGAGTTTATCCATAGTATACTAGCTAGAGACTGATGCACAGAGTGAAGATCTAACTTTCCTGGGTCATCCAATAATATCTTGAATCATGTCCACCAGTTTAACTATAATTCAAAGGACACATTAGAGAAAGTTTGGAAAACTACATGCAGTTCCATCATCCTAGCACGGTAACTATTATTTTGCATATCTCCTGCACGTTGGGAATATACTTGGAAGGTGATTATGCATACGACTTGATTTTACTTTTTTCTTATATCACAAACATTTTTTCCAGGTTACTCTGTTGCCCTCAGAAACATTGTTTTCCATGGCTGCAGACTATCAGTGCAAACAGATTTTAAGTAACTATTTCCCATGATTGAGTACTTAAATTGCTTCAAATCATTTAATATCACAAATAATCTATTTGGAGTTGTCTTCTTTTGGCAAGATTAGGGCAGGCTCCTAGAAACAGAAATATACCTGGGCACAACACATGAACAATTTTAAGGCTTTTGATGCCTTCTATGAAATTTTGGATTCCTCCCTCTCCCTGTCTCCTCACCTGGGAGATGGAGAAACTGGCCCTCCCCTCCCAGCTGGAGATAATGATTCTGAGGCACAAAAGCTGTGTGACCGTGGGCAATTTACTTCACTTCTCTGTGTGTTTCCTCATATGAAAAACAAGAGTGATGAAGGTAATTGCGACCTTCTGGGGGTATAGATAAATAAGGCTGGATGGAGTTATTTCATGCAGAAAGCATGCAGCAAGATCCTTGGTTGTTCTCGTGTGATATCTGATATGGAAGGCAACAGGATCAGAAGAAGCTCCAGCACTCCTGCCAGAAGGGGCTGCTGCCGGGCAGGGGCACCAGCCAGGTGCCTGACAAGCACTTTGTGGAAACAGCTGACCAGCTCTCAGGGTCTGACCGTTAGTCCCACCCTGCAGCCTCGGGAGTGGAGGGGGCAGGGCCTGGGCCTCTCCTGCCCCCTCCCCATTCCACCCTCTGGCTGTGGTGGCCTGATCTTATCGCCTTTTCATCAGGCTGCCTAACTGACCGGAAAATGCAAACGCATCCCTAAATGCAGGCGACCAGCCCCCCAGCACTCTCCCCCCTTCCGGGAAGCCGGGTCCCAGTGCCAGCCCGAGGAGCAGCACTTAATTCTTTATTGAAAACCATTAACTGGAGTTCAGTTCTCTGAGCCCCAGTTTCAAATTACCCACAGGAAATGCGGACCAAGAGAGTGGCTTTCAAGGGCAGAGCCATCTCCTCCAACAGACTGGCTCCGGGACCTTGGCTGTGGGGACATTTTTACTTTGAGAGGCAATAACAACAACCAGACAACCGCGGAGCAATTTCTTCATCTCCTGCTGGGCATAAGAGAAGACAAAGCGCCCTCCTCCTCCTCTCTCACAGGTCTGACAGAAGTATCTTCACCCCACATACATGGGAATTCTGATGGTCACAAGGTCACAGCAGCAGGCAGGAACTGAAGTGGCCCCAGATCTCTCACCAGCGATCCCCCTCACAACCCTCATGGCAACACCCCTTTGGTGGGTCTGGCCCTTGGAAGGTGTGGCAGGGGAGACAGAGAGGAGATGGGAGCCTTGGTCTTGAGAAACTGCCAGTCCTGACTGGGGGAGAGACACCCCAGTTCTACCCTTGGTCTGCCTCATGTACCTGGCACATTCAGGTTTTAATTATCATGCATGGGACATGCATGAAAAGCTAAAGTGAGGGGAAGCTGGACCAAAGTGAGAGAAATGAAAAAAAAAAAGTCTCCCTCAAGATTTCTAGATAAGCAAAAAGAAATTTTATTCATTCATTTTGGATTCCTTATGGTCACGTGTGCCAAGCATTGAGCAAAATACAAATAGTTGCCGCTAACCCTGCCAGCAGCCTTCTGAAGTTGTTATCATTATTGCCACCACTGACCAGTGAGGAAAGCGAGGCTTGGAGAATTTAGGTCATTCATTCATGATTATACACCGGTGCCAGTATTTGAACTCAGATCAGGATTCCCTCTTCTCTTTGTGTTGCTAGTGCCTAGAATCAAATACACAGTGAGAGAAGCAAAGGACAGAGAGAACTAAAGCCCTGCGTAGGGTCTCCAGGAAGTCTTCCAAGAGGTGTTGGTATTGGAGTTGAAGGATGAGTGTAGTGTTGCCACATAGAAAAAGTAGAGAAGAATGTTCCACACCAGGCAGTAACACAGGCAGGGCCAGGGAGTACCAAAGGACGAGGCGAGTCAGGAATTGCTGCAACATCTGAATTAACCACAGAGAGTACAAAGGGACATTGCTCTCTGAGAAGTATAGCCAAGAGAAAGATGGAAATATGTCAAATGGCTCGGTATTTGAAGGGAACTGGATAAGGATTTTCATCTAAGGGCCAAGCATATTGGGCCTGTGTACCTCACTTCCTCCTCCCAGCAACTCTAAAAAGCAGCTGAGCAAGAGGGATCTTGACTGGTGGACCCAGGAGATTGTGCTGCTTCCGATATCTCTGATTCAGGTCTTCCCTTTATTTACAAAGGAGTCACTAATACCCATTTCCAGCACAGCAAGCTACTGCTCCTTATAGCAGTTTGAAAACATGAGGTTGTGTTTTATTCTGATTTATTTCCTCTTGCAAACATGAATGTTGAGGCTCAGAGATGTGGACAACATACCTATGGACATACTCAGCATATGCTCGAACCGAAAATTTATCTCAGATCTGGTGGATTTCTCTGCCTGTCTAGCACATCCACAAACCAATCCTAGTTTACCCTTCTGGAGGCTAATACACTAAGCATGGTCCTCCATCCACCATGCCTCTTTGGATGGAGGAGAATAACATCTGTGTCCCTAGATCCGCTCTTTCCAGCCAGGCATTCCCAAATTTTTACCCAATCAAATTTTTCAACCTTCAGTAGGGCTTAGCTGTCCTTGAGGAAGAACAGGAAAAAACAAACAATAGAAGGAACTCCCTGATGCCCTGACCAGCACTTACCCAAACCCAGCATCAGAACCAGCACCCAGGCACTGAGGGCAGCTACCTCCCCGTGGAAAACGGCAATCACAGCCTGATTGCTTTCTCCAGTTCCTGAACTGCCACCACCACCCTGGACATTGGTTCTGAAAGCCAAGAGATGTGTCTCTACCCAAACTTTGTCCCCTCCCAGCCCTAGATGGCCCCTTTCTTGAGCTGGATCCATTTCCTTAGCCACCTTGCTGAATGCAATGCACACTCATTCCAGAAAATGCTGACCTCTGCTCCAAGCCGCCTTGTCGGCAGTTTCCCAGACATAGCTTGACTGTTTATTTATTTATTTTTGTGTTAGCAAAGAGGAGAAAATCACATCAGCTTAAAATGAATACTAATGAAATGCCTTCGTTAACTTCCTTTGTGATAAGAATGAAAAATCGGATCTCTGCAGAAACGCTAGCCATATATTTCTTTCCCCCAACCTTTTTCTTTATTTCTTTCTTTCGCCCTTTCCTCTGATAGGAAGATTAGGGACACCGAGAAGGAGAATAAAGTCATTTCATAAAAAATATCTGCATTTTTAAGGGCGCTTTTGTTGCAGAGGGATGTGGCGGTGCAATTTCTCCAAACCCACTTTTCTCAGCCTGTAAAGCAAATGTACCTATTTGTCCTCTGCTGCAACAATGCCAGCTGCATTCAATCAACTGAGAAGCTGCAAGCCATAAACCTTCTTCCCCAGCTAAGGGGGGTTGGGTGGGGGAGGGAGCAAGCAAGAGAGGAGGCATGCCATAAAAATTCATCAGAATAATGTAGGGATGAGACGCGCTCCGATCGCCGGCAAGCAATCAACCAATCACTCATTCTGTGGCATTTACAGCACGTCTCACTCCCCTGTTCCTTAAGGACAATTGATTTTTCCTGATTCCATTAGCATAACGGCGTGGAAAATGTCTGCAGTGCAATATTTCTGGAAAGTTCCAACAAGTAGGCTGGGCACTGGACTGTGACCATCTCCATAAAGCTTCCTCAGGCTCTGCAGCAGATGCCACCGCAGCAGCCACAAAAAGCCCGGAGAGAATGCTGCAGTCCAAAACTTGGGGGCCAAGTGCACCCCAGTGGTGGCAAAGCAGGTAATTGGCACCGACATGAAGCCTCTTATCTTCTTATCCCTGAATGCAGAAACACTCTTTTCTGCAAGATAGGGTATGATGGGTTAGCAGAAAGTAAGCCCACCCAGTCCAGGAGGGACCATGTCACCGATACTTAGTCCATTTGTGGGTTTCTGAAGCCCCTGGACTTAAGAGCTGAGAAAAGAATGTTCGATGTGATTGCTCCTCCTGTGGAACATGGAAGTGAAGGGGGGCGGTGGCCAGAGCCATTATTATCTGGCGGCTGGGTCTCCGCTGAAAGACAAAATGCTAAGGAAGGAACCTGAGGCATCTGGAGCCACATAGGCTTGGGTTCAAATCTTGGCTCTTTCTTTTATTTTTAACATGCAGATGTGGCCCCAGTTAACTAACCTCTCTGATCCTCAGTTTCTCTCTGTGAAAACTGGGGGCCTACTTACTTCCCAAGTTGGGAGAATTAAATGAGAATATGTGAAAAGCACCTAGCACAGTGCTCATGCATAATAACTGTTCAACAAATCAAATTATCCTTCCCCCTTTCTCTGTATTCCATTTGCCTCCTGTCCACCAGCACCACGATTCTCTCACAATGCCAGCTTCAGCTGGTCAAGACGGTGAAACTTCCCTGTGTAAAAAGGAACATGCAAAGCCAGAACACGTCCATCTGCTCTTGCAAGATTAAAGCCACACCGTGTGTTCAGAATGTGCTTGGGATGACTCCCTCCTCTGATCTCCTGAGTCATCCCCTCTCTTCTCTCACCTCACCCATTCTCACACTGCAGCAGAGGGATCTTTCTAAAACACATGTGTGACCTTGTCACGTCCCCGATTAAAACTCTCAGTGACTCCTCATTGCCGTCTCTCTCTTCAGGATTCACCCCAGGCTGGGCCTCTTCCAGGAAACCTTCTTTGACCCTCCTGCTCCTTTATAATTCCACTACCCGTGTGCACATCTCACTGTGTCCGTTTTTTTCTCCATCTTAGACTGAAGGCTCCGCAAGGGCAGTTTTCCAGTCCTGTTTCCCCAGGACCCTTTACAGTACCTGATTCTTAGTATATATTCAGCTGATGTTTGCTAAGAAAACCACCTTACAAAAGCACTGCTAATCTCAGGGGCTAAAGCTCTAGGCTTACCTCTGTGTTTACTGATGGCTGTGCAGGCTCTGGCCATGGTCCTGAATCTTAAAGAACTGAGGAGGAAAGACAAAAGTAATAAAGAGATCCTGAGTGTGTGGAAAACAATTCCCATCCATTCAGAAGGTGGTAAACAGCCAACCTGCAGGGGGCAGAAGAGTGCAGAGATTCTGGGGGCTGCTGCTCCCATCCTGGCTCTGCTATGAATACTCTATTCAAAACACATCTTTCTGGGATTCTCTTTTCCCCCTCTGTCAAATGGGAACAAAACCTGACCCTCTTATGTCACAAGATTATTAGAAGGATTATAAAAGATGGTGTCTGTGGATCTCCTTATAACCTTTTCTTAAAGAACCTGCCATAAAAGATCTCAAAGCTTCCTTCTAGCTTTTTCAGTTCTCACTGATCAAGAAATATTGCACAGTGGTTATCTCTACTTCCTCAAACCCAACTCCCTCCTCAGTCACTCCCACGTGGCTTCTGGACTCATCACTCTGACAAAACAACTCTCAATAGTGATCTCATGCTGCTAGACCATTTTTCACTCCTCATTATACTGCCTCCCTAGGACTATGTCTCTTGCTCTCAAGCACTTATCTCAAGATGTAATTATACATTCCTTTCTATGACTGTTTTATTAAATCTACTCTCTAACTAGACTGTGAACTCCATGAGGTTAAGAACTGTGCCTGGTTTTATTCACCACTGCACTCACAGATTCTGGCACAATCCTCACAGAAAAGGGTCTCCCCATGACTTGGCAAAAAGGCAGGCAATGTGCCCGGAGCAGGCCTGGCCATGCCCAGCACTGATTGAGACACCACTAGAAGACATGAAACCTCTATGGAAGTCTCAGAGTCAATCCCTATCAGTGCCAGGGTTGGTGAGTCTTAGAACTCTAGGGAAGCTTCTACCCTTTTGAAAAACATGAAGAGTATAACGAAGACTAGTGTGGTGCCCAGAAGAATGGACATCAAGTCATTAAAAGGTGAGCATTGTGGGATAAGATCTAGGAGCCACTGAGCCCACCCGCCCTCTTGTGTAGGAAACAAAAACTAAGGCCAGAGAATAAATGTGATCTAAGACCATAAAGGGAGTTCATGTAACCCACAGTCCAGAGAAAGCAATCAACACAGAGCACGATTTCTCAGATCCTCTGCACTCTCTGTTTTGGGTCACCATTATACCTATCCTCTACCATAGCATATGTCTCTGGTTATCATTGTCTGCTCCCACGTCTGCCTTTCCCTAGAAGAAATGGATAATATCTGGTTAATCTTTGTTTTCCCCAGGCCTGCGGCAGACAAACTCATGATACATATTAGGACTTAACCAATATTTCTTGAGTAGGCACTGGATGATGAAGAGATTGGGAAAATGGATTTCAAGAGGTCAGAAGACTGACTAGGAACCAGTTCAGAATCCCATACAACATGAGAATCCTATCCTGCCCCAGTGCTCAGCAATGAGGAGTTGTCAGTCTCAGACCTGGATATTCCCAAGACCCAGGTTGCAACTCCATGGTGAAGTCCTCAAAGTAGATCTGCTACTTAATTCCTGATGAGTTTCTAGCCTGTTCATCCAAGAAGTCCAGAGCCATCCCAAACCTTGAGAGTAAGAGAACATAGTTCATGATTCACCCTCAGAGGCAGCACTAAACGCAGAATGTTATCTGCATTTGAAGTCTAAGGAAACTGAGATTCTTTCATCCATTTAAGAAGGATGTAGAGAAAGGGAGTATTAGTCAAGACTCCTGAGAACCAACAGGAGACAGAGGGAGAGGTCGAGGTAGAGACCATAGGTGGGGTTAGTGTTGTGGGGGAATTGGCTCACATGATTACAGAGAGCAGGAAGTCCCTTGGTACACTGCAGAACCAGGAAAGCCAGTGGTACAATTCAGGGTCAGCCTGAGAGCCAGAATTCTGAGGTCTACCAATAGAGGATGGATGTACCTCTCAGCAAGAGAGGGCTGATTTGCCTTCCTCCTCCCTTCTGGCTATCACTGCTCCCAAACAGATGGAATGACACTCACTCACATTGGTGAGGGCAGGTCGTTTTTTACTCAGTCTATTGATTCAAACACTAACCCTCCCAGATACACTCAGAAATAATTTTACCACTGTATTTACTTAATCTATTCAAGTTTACACACAAAATTAATCATCACCTAGGGGCTTTGCACTCAGAACTCCTAAGTAAGAACCTAACTCCTCCACTTACAGTGGAAAATTTATGTGGGTTCAAGTTTACAGTGTGGACTTAAGTGGCTCTGCCTTCACAGAGCTTACAATCTAATCATGGAAAAGACATGTCTACAACAACTCTAATATCAACCAGAATGTGATTTTAAATGCTCAGAAGGTGGTAAGGGAAGGCTTATGACAAGCTGAGAAAAAAGTTTAATAGAGACAAGAATGTCTCATGTGAGGATTTTAATGGCAAAGAAAGGTAGAGCATTCCCTGTAAAGGGAGGAGGAGAGAAAAGGGCATATTCCTGGGAGGGGAATTAAAGCTGTTTGACTGGATGGGTAGGGGATTTGGGGAATAAAAATAGGAAATGCGGCTATGAAAGTGAGTGGAACCAACGTAAAGAGAGATTTGAATACCACTGAAATGCTCAGCAAGAACTGAGAACTTGTCCAAGGACACAGAGAATCAGTAGGGAATCCAGAGTTGGACTCTTAAAACTCATTTCTCTTAGCTCTTTGCCCTTATCTTCAACCTGAGCAACATCACAGCAGTTGGCAGAGGCAGGGCTGTCCTATTAAAATGCACTTTAATAACCAGAACTAGTGTGGCTACAGGGGAGATGTTCAAAGACTCTGATTAACAAATAAAACAGTGAATTACAGGATAAAAGCACAGAAATACATACTGTCCCACCTCTCTCCAAGGGGTATATTCTACTGCCCATCAAAGCCATGCTATGAATGGATATTAATCTTTCCTGGGCACATCATGTTAATATATTTAATATGAGTTACACAGTCCCATGGAAAAAAAATTTCTTCAGAAATAATTATCTTCACTAAGACCTCACATGGAAAATGCAAAATGTTAAAGTTCAGGCTAACTCACAAATTCTGAATTACCATGAAATGTGAATGACAGTGGAGAGCTGCTGACACTGGAACCAGACTGGGAGGTCAGGACATCAGCAGCCTTAAACTGTTCTGTGCGAATGTTTCAGCACCCTCCAGACTCTGAGAAACCTGAGCCTGGGTTTAGCCAGGCCCACATCCAAAGATCCGCTAAGACACTGTTTCTGACCTTCACCTCTCTGGGCCAACGTCATGTTCTAAATACAAAATAATCAAATAACAGATTGGGAGTCCATCAAGGATATCTTAGTCTAAAGGCAAAAGACAACAAAAGCAGGTGAAATAAGGTCCTGCAGCTCTGTTGGGAGGATTCCAGGCCGGAAACAGCTATTTCAGGGTTGACGAGCATGAGGCCACTTTTTCCACCTGCCTGCCTAAGAAGCACTGAGTCCCTTCTTCGTGTGAGTTACTCATTCTTCACTGTTGTGAGATGGATAGCAGGTCTCTATTTCATAGGAGAGGAGACGAAAACCCAGAGAAGTTAGTAGCTTGCCTAAGGTCATATGGCAAAGGAACAGGGGGTACAAATTCAAAGTGACACCTCTCTCAGGACAAGATCTGTATGTTCCAGCACTAGCTTGGCACCTGGCGGGCATCACTGTGAGAATTTAACCTGAGGATCTGCCTTGGAACTCTAGGGCGTGAGGAGTCTTCCTGCAGTGGGGCTCTCTATAGTGATGTTCAAAGAACCTTGCGGGGAAAAAGTAAAGGGAACTTTAGGACTGATACTCATGAAAGGGTCCCAAACTAGGAGGAGAAGCAAAGGCCGTCTGCACCCATAATGGTGGGCCAAGGTATAAGAGTGCTGACGTGCCATGCTCATGTGGAGGAAACCCAAGAAGCCCAGGGTTCCTGAGTTTGGGAGGAGAGCTCTAGCTCAGGAATTCAGAAGCAATGGGGGCAGATAGTAGTACTGGTCCAGGGAAATGCCCTCGGCTATACCTGCTTCCCACCAGTTTGGGGTGAAACTCGTGGCGTGACCGAGGAGGGCAATGGGGCCTGAATGTCCCTGGTTGTGAGCTAGGGAGGCAGCTGCAAGTTCGGCAGAGCCTGATGCTCGTCCTCTTAGGAAGGCCCTCACCGGATCGAGGCAGAACAGTGCTCAGCTCTTCTGCGTGCCACACAAGCCTGATTAGCCAGCATTGGCTCTGAGGTTCCTCCCATGACCTCTGCCCTGGATTTGATGAATCCCTCCCTCTGGTTTCTGTGACATCATCCTTAATACACAGCCACTGCTGGTTTGTGTGTCTACCTCCCTGTCCAGAATGACAGACTCTTTGGGCAATAGACCTACATGTGAGCTGCTCTGAATCCCCAGCGCCTGGCACAGAATCCTGAATTAGTGCAAGTTTGGGACAGTTTGCCGACCTGGATAACAGAGAGAGTGAGCACCAAGAGCCGCAGAGGGATGGGGAAAGCATGCATAGGCTGTGTGTGTGTGTGTGTGTGTGTGTGTGTGTGTGTGTGTGTAGGAGCAATGCTTCCTGGAGGACAGGAGAGGAGACAAAGAGGCCCGCATCGCTACAGGAGTAAAGGTCATTTCTAGAACTGAGCTGATCCTCCAGCCTATGATAGTTGCAGAGAACATTGTTATCCTCACAGCTTCCAGGGTCTGCAGCGGGACTCACTGGCAATAACTGGTGTTTTCTAACACAGTTCAACTGATTTAAACCACCTTCAAGTTGATGGATATTTTAGAGACCTTCCAGAAATTTTTCAGATAGACACTCCATCCTTGGCCAAGAAGTCCTGAGATTTAAATTGGGATGGTTGTCCAGGCAGAGCCTTTCTGGTGCCATCAGATGGATCCTTCCTTCCTAAGCCTGTCTCCATCGTGGCTGGACTTGGATTCCAACTGTAGGATGGTAGCCCCTCAGCCTCAGCCTTGCTACATTCTGCACCCTTTGCCAAGTGCAATTCACTCACATCTCTGTGCCTTTGCAGATGCTGTTCCCCCGGCCAGAAATCCCCTCTCATCCTGTCCATCCCCACCAGGTCTGCCCAATCAGTCCAAACATAGGGTCTGGTACCCGTTAGGAACTGGCTTAGTTTCAGTTTCGTTAGAAGCAGATTCTAAGACAGAGACTCAAGTGCAGGCAGTGATTTGGAAAATAATTCTAGTTCACACTAGAAGACATGGAGATGTGAGACAGGGAAGGGAAGACACCAGTAAACTTGGATTTCTTATGCGTGTTATAGCCAACAGTAACTAGAACCCAGTTCCAGGGGCCAGGGTAGGATCAGAGTTGTCCTAACCAAAGGGAGGGGATGGGGTGGAAAGGTTCTCACCTTGGTCCCTCTGGCAGGCCCTAGTGCTTGGAGATGGTGTGTGGTACATGTGATAAGCACTAGAAGTATCTGTTTCAGAAATACACACTTGGTTATGTGACACAGAAATGGGTGACACACAAAAAAACTCAATAGAGATAATAATAATTACTAATACCATTTGCTATGCATCAGGCATAATCTCAGTATTTTCTGTCTCCAAATTTTTTCATTTGCCTAAGAACTTTTGAAGTTATTAAGATGTTCATTTTTCAGAAGACCAAAAAGAAATGCAGAGAACTAAGTATCTTGCCCAAGTTCACTTAGCTAATAATTGACAGCACCAGGACTGCAGCTTGGCAGTCTGCTCACCATACTAAGCTCACTTCACCTGTACAGCCTAGAGATGCTCCACCTCGAAGCCCTAAGGCTGCCATTCTATGGCTATGCCTTTGGATCTGTCACAGTCTTCCTGGCCTTAGTTTCCTGACCTGTAAAATGGGCACAATGTCATTGTGCATACCCAGCACAAGTTGTACCGCGTTCGGTACAACCTTAGTTGTACCTTAGTCTCCAGGTGGATGAGAAACTCTAGGAATCTCTCAGCTCTAACACTGCACTCTTAGAATGAAAACAACTTCCTCCAGCCTGCTGGGACCATTTCAAGCAGATGCAAGCCCTGCATGGGCCCCATTTATTAGCCCATGAAGCAAAAGTGCCACCACCATCCCTTGAGGGAAAGAGCTTGTCTTTCTACCTTCTTTCCCTTATGCCCCGGTGAGGATCCCGATCCACTGGTTGCAGGAAGTAACACGGAGTCAGGTATGAATCACAGTTCTACCACCACCAGCTGTGTGGCCTTTAGTAAATCACTTCACTTGTGCAAGTCTCAGTTGCCTCATATCTAAGATGATGATCACCACCCCTACCCCAAGAGATCATGATGAGCCTGTGGGAGCGCCTAGGCACATAGTATGTGTTCAAGTACAGGCAATTTCATGTTCGTTGTTCCAAAGAAGAACAGTGATATATTTCCATAACAGTAAAAAGGAAATCTTAACATTCACTTTAATTCTAAGCCCCTGAGGCCTTTAGCAGGGCTGACAACTTCGTCTGGAGAATGGTAAATATTTGTCTATTTCAGAGGCAGCATTTATCTTCGAAGGCACCCGTGCCAGTCCCTGTGCTGACAAGCAGCTTGTTTATTTATTACCCTACTAACAAATAGACTGTCAGCCCCGGAAACTCTGCACATACCAATGTGAAGATGGGCAGACTTCAAGCCCCAGTCTTCCAGGACTCTGGCCAGCTCTGGGGGCCTGGAGAACCAGAGGGAGGTAGGCAAGCAGAGACCTGGTGCCCTTCGTGTTCTGCCATTTATTTTTTAATTAGTTCTATCCAAAACCAGCCTCCCCTCACTCCATCCCCGTTCAACCCGCTCTGTGAGCCTTGCCTTGGGCTGGCCCTGGGCTGCAGGGAAGAACCAGGCGTGGCCATTGTTCTCAGTCTAGTGAGAAGACAATGACCAAAATAATCATGATGGGGGCTGGGGATTTAGCTCAGAGGCACAGCGCCTGCCTGGCAAGCGCAAGGTCGTGAGTTCGATTCCCAGTCCCAGAGGAAAAAAAACCAAAATAATCATGATGATAATAGTAATGAAAAATAGCCACAGTGATAGTAGTAAGAGCAAACACTGTGCCGGGTACTTATGTATATTAACTCAATCCTAACCAATAGATACAAGTATTAAACCCATTTTACTTATGGGGAAACTGAGGCACAGAGAGGTTAAAGGCCTATACAACTCACTGCAATACAGAGCATAGACACCAACACCTATGCAGTAACTATACCATAACAATACATTTCCCGGTGGAAGCCCCAGGTCTTCCTCCTTGAGTGATCCCTCCCACAGCCAGACACACCCCTCTAGGGCTTTGTACTTGCTGCTTCCCATCCCTAGAACAGTCTTCCCCAGATATCCACCTGTCTCTTTCAAGCCTTTGTTCAAGTGTCACCTGTCCAGTGAGACCCCCCCATTTGTAATGGTAGCTTCACCTGCCCCTCCTCACCTTCTTTGCTTAATTAGCTTTCATAGCCTTTATCAGCGCCCATCATACTATGCATCTGACTTTTGATTATTGCCCCCTCCCTGCAAATGCATCTCCACTAGGCAGGGTTTTTTCTGGTTTGTTCTCTGCTACATCGACAACATGAAGAAGAGGAGAGCTTCACTGTGACCCCTGACAGGCCCACAGAGCACCGGGCCCCTCCGGCGCTTATGTCAGAAGGTGCCTGGTGCCTGAGACCAGCTGGACCACCACCAACATGATACAGTCTGAGCATCTGAGGCAGCATCTTCTCCTCTGGCCACAGGAGGTCAAGGCCCAACAATAATATTTAGAGTGAGTTTGAGGCAGTGTGGTGCAGTGGTTATGCCACAGTGACCCTAGAGCTAGGCTGCTGGGTTGGAATCAAGGCTTTGCCACATCCTGTCTCTGAGACGGTGGACAAGTTCAATCAATATTCCATGCCTCAGCTTCCCCACCTGTAGTATAGGAATACTGACTGTATCTACCTTATATGGTTATCATATAGAGTAAAAGGGCTGTTATACATAAAGTACTTAAAACATGGTAAGCATATTTTAGTGTGGGCTATGATGCTGTTATCCACACTGTGGGTTGGCAGGACAGGGCCAGCAATGGGACAGAGCAATGACCTTGCATTGCCTTCTGTGACACTAGTGACCCGAAGATTATGGCCCTGGAGCAAGGCGAGGCGCACTCCACAATCCTTCAGGACTCAGCCCCCGTCATCTCCATTCTCCAGGGTGTCCTCCCTGGCCCCAGGCCTCCTGAGTGAGGCTCTACTTGACCCTACATCTAGGGTCACCCTATACTGTCACAGTCTCTACACTGCCTGTCTCCCCATCTGGGCTGTGAGCTCCATGGGGGCCAGGTTCCCTGTGAAGCTGTGCACCTTGCCAGGTACCAGGCAGGCAGCATGTGCCCATACCTTCACAGAGCACCGTGCCTTCCCCAAACTCCAGTCTGTGGCCTGAAATCTAAAGCCCTCACAGTGCCTGCCTCTGAGCTAGGCCCCCAGACAGGTCACTTTACCACATTTTCGGACCTGGGCAACTTGGGGCAGGGGGAAGGTTGCCTTTTCCTTCCAGAGAATGAGGAATTCAAAATCACTGAGACTGTTCATGAGCTGGAGTCAAGACCCGCGAGGAACCTGGGGGCTTGCTAAGAAGAGAAGGAGCAGGGCAGGGCCAAGTCCCTGCAGAATGCTCTTCTGGGATAAAATTAGAAATTTAACAACAGATTGAAGAAGGCACTGACCAATCAGGAGACCCCTGCTGTGGTCACCATTAACCCTGAACTTGCTGAACCACAGGAGGTCCAAGAATCCAAAGGAAAAAGACAAGACAGCTATTTACCAGCCAACATAAAAATATTCTGGATTGTGACAACCAGCTGAGCTCTATTGGTACAACCCAGCTATTAGACCCGGAAACACCAATGGATGGCCCAAGCCCTTGTCCTCCACAGTGGGGACTTGAGGGACACCGCAGAGATGAGCAGCAGTGACCACCCAGCAAGGGAAGAACTGTAAGAGAATCACGCGCAAAGCCTTCCGGAGCCCAGTGAGGGCAGAGAGCCTGGGCTTAAGGAGTCTGGGACTATGGGTGGAGGAAAAGAGGGAGGAAGCAGAAAAGGAAAAGGAAAAGGAGGCAGAAGGACAGGAGAAAAGGGAGGAGGAGGACCCGGGGAGAGACTGGTTAGGCCTTGGAGGCTTGCCCAGGTAGATGAAGAGGAGCAGCTCTATAGGTCATGAGGAGAGCAAGAGCAAAGGCTTAGAGCTGGGAGGTACAGGGCACAGGGACAGAGCATGAATGTGGTAGATGATGGAGCGGGGGGCAGGCAGGACTCAGACCGTGAAGCCTGAGAATCATATGCCCAGTGAGTCTGGAGCTTTATTCAGTTGGCAGAGAAAAACCAAAAGGGTTTTTGGATAGACGAGTGGCACGGCTGGATTTGGCGAGAAAATGCATTCTGGTTTCAGGGTGGAGAGAAGGCTGAGGGGCCAGATGGGAGAAGGGAGGCCGAGCAGAGGCTGCTGCAGGGCACCAGCTGGCAAGGATGTGGGCTGGGACAGGGCATGGGGTGGCGGTGAGACAGAGCAGGAAAGTTGGAGGTGTGAGTGGGCAGCGCTTCTTGGAAGAACATCAGCCACATTAGGCCAGACTCGGCCAACAGGAACTGTTCAGCTTTTGAGCTGAGGAAGCTGCAGAGGCATCCAAGCGCCAAGGGCATCCTGACAGTTGCAAGGACTGATCCCCATGCAATTAGCCAAGCCTCGGGCAACAAACAGGAAGTTTCCTGGCTGGGTCCCCACAGCATAGCCCCAAGCTAGACCTGTCCCTCTGACCCATCCTTTATGGCCCTCAGACCTTGAAAAAGAAAGAAGGGTAACTCCAACTCCTTGCCAAATGTTCAATCGTCATTCACCTTTCAGCAAGTGGCCCCATGGACCAGTGTTCTTTGGGGACTCTGGGTAGTCACTGGACCAGAGAAGAGCTGCAAACATGGGGTCACCAGGGTGTGACTGGGGGCTGAGCTGTTCAAAGACATAGGAGCCAGGAGTTCTGTTGCTGCCACTAATGGTGTGACCTTGAGAAAGTCAGTTCCTGTCCCTTAGCCTCAGTTTCCCCATCTCTAAGAGGACCATTCTGAACTTCGCCTGGGAATGACACCTCTGCCCCGCCCCCATCCCCCATATAACTTCAGCTTTGTAATAACAAGCCAGCTACCGGACCCCTCAGCTGACATAATGACAGGGTCACTATATATTACGCACATTCTGTCTGCCAGACTCTGTGAAGGACACTCCATATGCACGAGCACGTGCGCACACACACACCCCAATACAGACACTATTATCACCATTTTAGAAAGCGGAAAATGAGACCCAAAGAGGTTCAGTCTTGCTGAAGACCACACAGAGAGTAACAGGCAAAAGCGGGATTGGACGATAGGTTTATTGGATGCTAATGAGCACAAATGCTCCCCAAGACCAGGTAGGTTCCCAGGTACAGGAATCTGGATGATGCCACAGCCACCCAGGATTCCTTGCCGCATTTTGCAAACTAGAGGGCCTTCCCCTCAGTCAGCCTTGCCTCCTTCTCTGAAATGCACACAAACACCCAAAATGGCACAGTAGCCATCTGCTCAATCAAACTTTTTAAAAATCTTTTTACTTTCCAGTGGAAAATAAAAATATGGTTGTGTCCCCCACTTCCTCACTGTCCTTATAATTTCATGGACAATGTCATCCTACTGGTTGTGTGACCTCCGACAGGCTGCTTCACTCCACTGAACTTAAAGTGAGGACAGTGGCAATCATGTCCTCCTGCTGGGTTTCGTTAGTACATCTGGAATATTTAGCTCTAAGCCTGACCCACAGTGTTTCCCAGTAGTGACTCAGATTCCAGAACTGGGCTGGCTGGATTCCAGTTCTGGCTCCACCTTGGGGGGGAATGATTTCACTTCTTTGTGTCTCAGTTCTCTCATCTGTAAAATGGAATCCTTATAGGTCCTGTCCTGTGACGGTTGTGAAGGTTAAGGGGATAATACATGTAAAATTATTGGAATGCTTCACACATGCCATCAGCACTCAGTAAGTGTGGCCTGCTACAGAGACCCTCACCATCTCCAGAGGAAACCCTTACAGACACACTGACTCTTACAAGTTCTGTGGCCTCTCAGCCTCAGTTTCTTAATCTACAAACTGGAGATTCATGGTGTCCTTGGGAAGACAGTAAGTAGGTGGCCAACACAGGACTTGAGATCAACTCTGGTTGACTGTAGAGCAAAACTCCTTAAGCCACTGGCCTACCCTAGTAGGAGTTGCCCACCAGGGCTTGTCTCTGGAGGCTCCACCCTGGACGCTCAGCCATCAAGGGGGACAATAGAAATTGGGGTCACAAAAGCAAGAAATTGACTCACTGTCAGATTTTGAGTCTTGCTGGGTGTGGTGGTGCCTGTCTGTAATCCCAGCACTCGGGAGGCTGAGGCAGGAAGATTGCCACAAGTTCAAGACCACCTTGGGTTCCATAGTGAGTTCAGGCCAGCCTGAACTACAGAGTGAGACCCTTTCTCAAAAAACAAACAAATAAATTTTGAGTCTTTCCAGGTTTAGTTGCATCCTCAGCTCCTGGACCCCCGTAGCCACCAGACCTAGCACTGGTGTAGCATGTAAAAAGCTAAGAAGGAGATGGAAGAAAACAGCTCCCTGGAGGAAGAAGGGAATTCGGCACCCACTCCCTCCACTCCATGCCTGAACACCCAGGGGGCTGCTGGAGAGTAGACCCTGGTTTTCCCTCCAAGGTCACCTTCATGACAATTCCACCAGGGCTCTGGCTGGCAGCGCCCGCCAACGCCAGGCCATGATGGATTACTGCTCGCTCTGGCTACTGTTCACTGCACAATCCAATCTTGGAGACACACATATTTCTCAATTCAGGGACTTCTTTTATTTTATGAAAAATCAGCCAGCTGCTCAGGCGTGAGTGGCTGAACTTGGCAAGCGCTGGAGATTTTGTGAGCCTCCTCTAGCCCTGTTGCCTTCCTGATGCTCCCCGGCCCCTGCCCCGGCCCACCCCTTACAGCACTCAGCCTCCCGGAGTGTGGCAGAAGAACCTTGGCTTAGAACCAGTCAGTCCTGGGTTCACTTCAGCTGCAGTTTGGCCATGGAATGACCCCCAAAGCCGATGCATGCTTGGTCGCCAGCTTGGTGCTGCTGGGGGTTGGTAGAAACTCCAAGGGATGGGACCTAATGGGAGGTGTGAGGTCACTGGGGGTGGCCCCCAAAGGGGACAGTGGAGGCCTGGCTCTTCCTCTCTCTTTCATGTCCTAGCCGTGAAGGGAGCATCTTCATCCCACTGTGCATTCCTGTCCTGATACGCTGCCCTCTCCAACCAGAAGCCTAAAGGCAATAGCTCTTCCCCCACCATGGGTGAAAACCATCAAACCTGAGTTCAAAAAAGCCTTTCTTCTTTATTAATTTATTGTCTCAGATATTGTTGCAGTAACAGAAAGCTGACTAACACAACCCCTCCTTCTGCCAGTTATTCTCTGGGAAATTTTTGCATAAGTCACTTAACTTCCCTGAGCCAGTTTCCTCCTCCATAAAGTGATGAGGATGCTACCTACACTCCAGAGTTATTAAAAGGCAGAGGTGAGTCATAGGTGTGGAATTCCTGGCACAGCAAATAGCTCACCTGCAACCACAATGCGCAGGAACTTACACAATTTCCTCCTCTCCACCGCCATCCGTAACCAACTTCTCATTCTGTCTGTCCTCTGCCCACCCGCTCTCTCCCTCTTCTCTCTTCTCTGACTCACTGTACATAAAACCACCAGGAGAATGTTCCAGACTTCTCCGTTCTATCAGTCAGAGCAATCCCTACCACAGACTTCTTGAATCGAGCTTGTTATTTATTTTCTGCCTGCACCGAACAACCTTGTCTATCTTGTATTGTCATTAGGACATAATCCTATGACTCAGACCACAAAGATTCCAAAACTGTGTTTCTAACTTCTGGAAAAGCTGACTCTACTGGTAAGATCTGTTGTCATTATCCTTTTAAATTCTTGTCAACCACTGTTCCCAGCTCTTCACCTACTCTTTTTACTTAACATTTGAATGGTACACCACCTCCACCAGCTGGAAGAAGAAAAAAAGTACTCTCTTGTGGGGAATGACCCAAAGATTATCCCTGTGAAGCTATGTGAAGGTAGAACAGCAGCCTAATCAAGCCCGTGAGCCCAAGTTCCCAACCGCTTTTAGGATTATCTCAGTCATCCTGATAATGAACTTTTGCATGGGAAGAAAATCAGGGAGATGGGTTAGATACAAAAATCAATGCTAAATTAATTCGGTGAAAGAAGATGAAAACTGAGCACAGCCTTGTAAGACATCTCTAGATTCCTTTTGCTGATGCTAGCTTAAGAGTTAAAAGAGTTGGGTCCAGAACAAAGATCCTTGGTCAGGGGTAGCTGAACGGGATACTGGCAACAGAGCCGGAAATTTCCAGTGCCTGAAGCACCTGCTGCCACAGGTCAACACCAAAATATGGCAACTCCCCATATGTCCTCTATTTCCCTGCCTTCCCCATGCATGCACCCAGCCATTCTCCTCGCAGGAACTGCCCCAACACACTTTTTTCTCCATTCCCACTGCCGCTGACTCATTCTAGGCCCCCTAACTTCTCCCCTGGGCACTGCACAAGCCTCCCCGCTCCCTGGTCTTTTGCTCTTCCCCTTCCACATCTCTCTGCACAGCAGCCTGGTGACCTTCCCAAGCCTGACCGTGTCCCTCTTTGAAATCCTCCATGGCCTGCCACTGTTCTCGGGCCAATCTGACTTCTCAAACCAGAAAACGTCTTCTGTTAAAAGGGCCAAGAAGTCAACATTTGAGGTTTTGTGGGCAAATGGATTGTACCGAAGCCACTCAGCTGCCTCCGTAGCAAAAGCAGCTGTAGACAATAAATAAACAAAGGGGCATGGCTGTGTTTCAGTAAAATTCAACTTCCAAAAACAGGCAGTGAGCCACACGTGGCCACCACGCCATCATTTGCCAACTTCCGTGACTCCATGCGGCTCACCATGCCCTGCATGATTTGCCCGTGCCTCCCAGACGTCGGTCCCATCGCTCACCACCCACTGCTGTTTGCTTTACTTCCCAGTCTGACTCAGTCCCTCCAGACTAACTGTCTCAGAGGCCCGGCCAAACTTCTGATCATGCTGCTCTTTACGTTCGTTCCTTTACCTCACTACTGCTTACTCATCTTAGAAGACTCAGCTCAGTCTTTGAAGAGAAGTTTGGCAATGACCGTCAAAGTTTGAAATGTGTAGCTTCCGCTTGACTCAGAAATTCCCCTTTTGGAAGGGCTGGGGATTTAGCTCAGCGGCACAGCACCTGCCTGGCAAGCGCAAGGTCATGAGTTTGATTCCTGGTAGGGTAAAAAAAACAAAAACAAAAAAAAAGAAATTCAACTTTTGGAAATTTGTCCCTTGGACAGTGTTCAAAGAGGTACCTATAAGGATGTTTGCTGCAGTGTTTTAGTGTTCAAGCAAACAAACAAACAAGCCATGCCTGGTGGTGCACACCTGTAATCCCAGCACTTAGGAGGCTGAGGCAGGAGGTTTGCTGTGAATTTGAGGCCAGCCTGGGCAACAGAGTTAGTTCAAGACCAGGCTGAACTACACAGCAAGGCCCTACCCCAGAACAAACAAACAAATAAATAAATAGCAAAACAAAACAACTGGAAAGAACCTAAATGCTAAACAAGAGGGGAGTTATTAAACTATGTTTAAAAAAATAAAAATATAAATAAATAAATAATAAATTATGTTAGACCCATATAATTGATATATAACACAGCTGTTAAAATAATGGAGTAAAAAATGATGGAATAGATCTATTTGTTCTGATTGGAAAATATAACCGAGATTATGCCTGATAAAATCTTTTTGGTATAAAAAATAAAAAGGACTCACATGTACACATAAAAATGCTCAGTGTGTATAAAACATCTGAAATGATACATAAGAAAGGTAACAGCAGTTACCTCTGGGGAGTAGAACTTCAACCGAAGCACCGGCTCAGAGATGCCAAGTGATGCTGTAGAGCTTGTGCAATGGGTGAGCCCATGTGGAACCCCATACACACTTAAACCATAGTGGCAACCCTGGCCCTCGTAGATGTACGACACAGCAGCAGCTCTGACTTTGGATAAAGGAAATTTTTTATTGTTTACATATTTGAATTGTT
Organism: Chinchilla lanigera; assembly: GCF_000276665.1. Lineage (NCBI taxonomy): Eukaryota > Metazoa > Chordata > Mammalia > Rodentia > Chinchillidae > Chinchilla > Chinchilla lanigera. The sequence continues at coordinate 8,594,999 of NW_004955464.1, read as the reverse complement.
AGTAATACCAAAGCCTGAATTCTGGGAGTCAGCCCTAGATTTAAAGACTATACTATAGCTACTTGTAAGCCTGGTAACATATGAGTCTTTGAGGTCAAAAACCCACCTTATTCTCCATGCAGTGTGAATCATGCCATCAGAGAAAAGTGTAAAATATATAAAGAGGGCACAGATTAGCCTTATTTGGAGACTGCCTGGCTGGACAGAAAAGCGAGGAAGAGCACTTCAGAACCTGCACACTCGGAGGAGTGCAGAGTAATATGGGGAAGTAGACTGTGTGTGTGCAGGTAGGCATGAGAGTTAACAAGCAGCCACTGAACCTACTGTGTGCCAGAGAGCGTGCTGGACAAGGCATGGTCTTCTGTACAGTCAAGGCCATCCAGAGGGATAAGTCATGCCATCCTATGAGCCCAACACTCCCATGCAGGGAAAGATGAGAACAAGGTCAGACTTCCTGGGGCTGGGGATTTAGCTCAGCGGCACAGTGCCTGCCTGGCAAGCGCAAGGTCGTGAGTTCGATTCCTGGTACAGGAAAAAAAACAAAAACAAAACAAAGAAGGTCAGACTTCCTACTTTAAGGGAAATTGATTACCATCCTGGAGATAAGAGGCCAGTTCCCACCAGGCTATAAGAGAGGACGTCACAAAGAAACTATAGAGTATGACACGGTGTGTGAAGGCTAAGGATTCCACTAGGCAGAGATGGCAGAGAGTGGGCATGCGTGGGTGACATCTTGAGCAAAAGAAGGGACAAAGAGAGCCCAGGACAAGTTCAGAAAGCCGAAGTCCAGAGCACCATGAGAGGAAGGCTGTAGAGAAAGTGAACAAGCCTGGCTGGACGGCGGGGGCGGGGGTGCTTTGAACACGAAGCCAAGGATGCTGGCCTGTTTCCACACCACTGGTAGAGTCTGGGTTTCCAGCTGACATTCTCAGAAGCCAGGGGTCATTATCCAGGACATTAAGTGGCTAATGGGCCTATTTCAGTGCCCTGTGCAGCCTGGAGCACAAACGTTTTCCAAATGCTGTTTTTATCTCTTGGCAACTGTGAGGCCAGACCCTCCAACTACTAGCCGGTCTTTGTGCTTCTCTTTCCTCTCTCCTGTCCATGGCCTCAAGCCCTGAGAGCCATCTCCTCCTCTTCTTCCTCTTTCTCCTCCTCCTTCTCCTCCTTCTCCTCCTCCTCCTTTCTCCCCTACCTCTCTCCTCTCCCTCACCCAGGTCCAATTCAACCCTTCTCTGGAAACAAAGCCCAGCCCACACCTGCTCTCTCTGGCCTCATGTCTTCCCCGCTAATTGATCAGAGTGCAGTAACAGCAGGCTGCAGGAGGACTGGTCCCTCGTGGGCCCAAGGCTCAGGAGAGAGCCTCAATTATTCATCCTGTACCAGCTGCTGGAGCCAACAGGCCTCCTGGGTGCCCAGAGGGGTAGTCTGGTCCTGGCTGAGGGTGATGTCATGCTCGAGAAGGTGGCTGAGTGAGACCCAGCAGCTACTAGGCCACATCTGGAGCCATGGGAGAGTACAATCTGGCACCTGCCATGACTGACTGGGGAGACCCGGCCAGCACCCTTTGTGAGACTGAGAGGAAAGCCATTTGACGGCCCTGAGAACACCTTCCCCCTGCCCTGCTGCCTACCTGTGACTAATATTCCCTTCCTACTACATCTCCTTCCCAAACAAGGCCCCCGGACAGAAGAAGAGGGAGAAGAACAGCAAAGAGCTTTTCTAGCCATCTTGGCTAAGTCCAAGCCTGGTACCTCTTACATTCTCTCTACAGGTCTGCTTTTCTTCATGGTTTATATCCAGGTCTTCCTAGGGAGCTAGGGGCAAGGACACACACTTCTCCAACCTCTGCTTTCTCAGCTGTATCCAAGCTCTGTGGCTAACCTAGCTCCCACAAGCCTCACCTTCCTCAGGAAGACTTCCCCACTGCACCTGTCCTCCCTCGTTAATTTCCTTACTGCATTCTGCATAATTTGGAGCCCTTCCACAGAGTTCAAAACTATAGCCTAACCGTCAGTGTTCATTTGAGGCTGTGAGCAGCTGCTCTGTCAGCTTGTCAGGGGAAGAGGGCTGTCTTCACTTGCTTACCAGAAAAGGAAAAGGCACAAGACTGGGAGCCAAGAAATCAGGTTTCAAATCTGGCCTCTGCACTGACCAGCTGTATAACCTCAGAGAAGCCGCTCAACCCCTAAGAGCCTCATCTCTCCAAAATGGAGATGACGGAATCCCAGACCTCCTTGGGCACATTGTGCAGGCCGATGGGGTCACACTGTCCCACCACCAGAAAGCTCCACCTTCCCGCTGGGCCTACTATCCCTACTCCTCTGAACACTGTGCACTCAAAGACCTTTTTTCTTTTAAAATTAAAAGTGATATGTAACAATGTACATGATGATTTATTACACCCATTAGACTGCTGATGAGGGCCACAGATTCACTTCAGGGGCATTTCCATGTTTAATGAGGAATACCAAAACATGTAATAACAATACCTCTTAAAACAAAAGCTCCTGGTGAGAGGCCAGGAGCCTAGTAAGGCCTGGGGTCCAAGGAGCTGAGGGATGTGGTGCCAGGACAGCCATCCAGAAGTAGCCCAGGTCCCAGAACAAACAAACATTATTTACATCCTACCTCGTCTTTGAAAGCTGTCTGGTTTTCTCTGAGCTTAGGGTTTATCTTATGGGCATAGTTCTCCTTCAAAAGGTTACTACAGAGAAAGGAACAACTGATACAACTATGAAATGCCTGGCTTGGGGTTGGTACTCAATAACCAGTAGCTGCGGTTTTGTTTATTCTTTGGTTTTAGGTGAGCTTTTTTGAAGATAATTCATACATTGTAAAATTCATCAATTTTTGACTATATAATTCAATGAGTTTTACAAATATGTAGATTTATATGATCACCACTACCATCATAATATTGAATTTTTATTATCGTGAAGGATCTCTTTTTCAGTCCTGGGGATTGAGCCCAAGGCCTTGGACCTGAGCTATATCCCCAGGCATTTATTTATTTATTCATTTATTTATCTATTTTTTATTGATTTTTAATTTTGAGTCAGGGTCTAGCTAAACTGCCAAATTGCCCAGGCTGGATTCAGACTTATGATCCTTCCCTGTCAGTGGCCCAGAGTTCGAGGATTACCAGTGCACACCACCATGCCCAGCTTCATGCCCCTTTTAACCACTAACCTCCCTCTACTCATGGCCCCTAACAACCACTAGCCTGACTTCTGTCCTGGCAGTTTTCCATTTTCAGAAGTTCATATAAATGGAATAACATATTCTGGAATCTTTCACTTGACATAATAGATATGAGGTTCATCCATGTAATAAAATGCATAAGTCACTCATTCCTTTTTATTGATGAGTAGTTTTCTACCATCTGAGCATATCACAGTTTGTGTATCTTTTTACCGGTTGATGGGCATCTGTTTCCATATTTTGGCTATTATGAATAACACTGCTATTAACATGCAAAAGCTATGGTTATTAGTTATTGTAGAATCAGAAAAGCAGAGCTGGACAGGTCTGGTATCTTCACCTTGAAGACAAAAGAAATGAGCTCATCAGGGAAAGCTCAGGTCAGGTCCATGTTCCTCAAAGTGTAGCACATGAAATAGCAGTAGCGGCTGCTCCTGAGAGCTCCTTAAAAATGCAGAATCCCAGGCTCCAGCCCAGTTTATTGAACCACAGTCTGCCTTTTACAAGTTCCCCAGGTGCTTCCTAGGCATGTGCAAGTGTGAGAGGTCTAGCAGGCAAGAGATGACTATGCCACTTGACTTCCAGGCTGGAGCTGCTCTCCCTATACCACAGTGATGGGCAGTGAGGGAAGCAGGCAATCAGGGCCCACAGCTTCATGTTCTGGAAACTGCTCTAACCTGAAAAGGGGCTGCCTGGCTTAGCTAAGGGCAGAGCTGCAGCTGTCACCATGGCCTGTTGGGGAGAGAGCACCTTTCCATCCTAGAGGTCCTGGGATCCTTAATTGAAAAGAAATAATAATTATAATTTAAATAAATAATAAAACAGATAATGATTTATTTAGATGACAATGCTATTAGCATGCAGAATTAATGACAATCTTGTAGTCTAGATTGAAGGAGGCAGGCAAGGAGGACAAACGAATCCTAGGTGGGCCTTTAAGAGCTCAGAAGTCCTGGTTGGACTCATCTCCCACAGACAACTATAACTGTGTTATGCCTGTTTAAACATGTGAGCACAAGCGAATTTTCCTCCAAAGCTTAAATAACAACTATGAATTATTTCCAGTTTTAACAAACTATAAAGTAGTCTGTGGCTGCTCTTTTTAATAGGCAATCATTTCAGGATGGTGAGTTTACGAGTGAAAACATTGTTAGCCATGCAATATTCTTTTTTATTCTGTGCTTGGGTGTTGCAGTACATTTCCCAGGTAAGAAATACACAACAAATTTGTTTCACCCAGAGATGGACCACCCAACCAGTAAACTCAATGCCTACGTGAGACATCACTGTAAGATGACACTGACCTTCATTTACTGAATGTCTACGGTGTTCTCCTGAGAGCAGAGAGTAAAAGGCATGGATGACTCCTGCTCTCTGGAAGTTTATGGGCTAATGAAGGGGGGGCACAAAAAAAGCTAAGACACAAATAAGACAAGACAGCCTGCCCACAGCAGTGAGTGGTCCCAAGTGTCAGTGCTTCTACACCTCAGGGAACAGAATCCTTGTGGCTGAACTGAACAAGCTTGTAAGAGAAAGGAAAGGGGAGAATGCACCAGAAAAGGAGAACAGCTTGAGCAGAAGTGTGGAGGTGGGAAATACACATGCTGTGAGCAGCTCTTGCTCGGTGGGAGTGGGAGAGGACAATGACATAGGGAGACGAGTTCAGAGACAGAGTCAGGGGCCAGCACCCAAGCCATTTTCAGAAGGCGGAACTTTTCTTTAAAAACCACAGGGATCATTGAAGGGTTTTAGCAGGGCCCAGTGTGATCAGATTTGTAACAATCTTAAGAAAGTATAGACCAATAACATATTTAATACAGGAAGAAACAATCTGTGCCCACAGAGTGTATCCATGCCTCACAATTGCCTCTTTGTGTGTTAGAAGCGCAGATTCCTGGGCCCCATTCCAGACTCAATTAATAAAAATCTTTGAGGAAAGGCCTGGGAATCCGCATTAGTTCAAGAATACTGATTTTACTTTCCATGAGAACACTGGTTCCAAGCTCTTTATTTTCCACAAGGAGAGATTAAAACTTAAATGACAAATGAACCTCCAAAATTTTGTATGACTAGTGAGCGGCAGAGCCAAAACTGCCTGACTCTGAAGGCCATTCCAGAGCTTCTCCCTTGCCAGATTGATGGAGCGTGTATTTTATTTTTAAAATACCTATACTAAACACACACTGTGTCATATAGACATGTCTTAATAGGACCATCCTACCCATTGCCTTACCCAACGGGGAACATTCTAGCACTTTCTGCTCAGCCTTTTACACTAGCTGCCCTCCAGCCTCCCCTCATACCAAGGCCACTCAACACAGATCACCCCAGACCAGGCAGGATCAGCCTTCTGCACATCTCCCAGTATCTGCTGGGACCAGGTGATGCATGAGCAGATTAGCAGCAGAGAGAGGAACCAAACTAACTTTATCTCATGTCACAGAAAATGAACTCTTCATTAAGGTTCAAATTTTGCAAAACATCCAAATTTCCCTGGCTTGCCCTGTTCTCCAGCCCCAGACCCTTAGAAATCATTCTCACAGCCAGGCTTGGAATTAAGGTGGGAGTGAGGGGCATGGGATAATTTCTCTTGGGATAGTTGGGCCTGTTTTAAGTAAAACAAAGTCCCAAAGTATCAAAGCAAGAGTCTAATGATAATATGCATTATATACACTAACTCCCTTAGTGTAGTTGAGTGACTATAATCTACAATAATATATTGTACGTTTCAAAATAACTAGAAGGTACGATTTGGGGTGATCTCACATTTCCTTGTTGCTGGGACAAAGCCCAAAACTTAAAGGAGGAGAGGATTATTTTGATTCACATTTTTAGTCTATAGTTGGCCATCTCCAAGGCAGGAAAGCACAGTGGAAGGGCCAGGGCAGACTGTTCACCTCATGCTGGCCAGGAAGCAGAGAGGGAAGAGAGGAGCTGAAGAAGATGCACCCTTCCAGGTCACACCCGCAATGACCTGCCCCTTGAGACACCACCTCCCAACAGCACACTCAGCTGCTGTACCTGCCAGTGGAGGAATCCAGCAATTAGTACAACACCCCAGTGATCCTACCTCCTTCAAAAACTCCACCCCTAGGCTTATGAGAACTTGGGAGAACAGTCTAGATCTAACCACAATGTCATCACAAAGAGATGATGAATGTTTGGTGTGATGGATATGCTAACCACATTGATGTCATCATTACATAATATACACATGTATTGGATATGTATAATTATTATGTGTCTATTCAAAATAAAGCAAATAACATACAGTCTTTATACAACACTTAATTGTGCTAGGTACTACTCTAAACAATTTATATTTTACCCTTGTAACAAATTTTTGAGGTAACTACTACTGCTACTCTCACTTTACAGATGAGGAAATTAAGGCTCAGAAAGGTTAAATTATTGGCCTGGTCTCCAGGGTAGTGGATAATAAAGCTGGGATCAAACACAGAAGTTCACTTCACAGTCTATACTCCTAATCACAATGCTGAACTTCCTGTATTCCAAGTCCTGTACTGAGAGCTGGATAAAAAGATGAAGGACAGCCAGCACTGGGGGAGCTCACAGTTGAAGCGGGGATGTAGTCACTAACACAGACCATAGCAACACAGTATGGTCAGGGCAAAGTCAGAGAGTGGCCAGTGCACTGGGGATCAATTCAGCCTGGGGACCCTGGAGATATTCTGTAAGGGGACTTCTGGGCTGCCTCTGAAGGATAACCATCTGCCAATAATTGCTCCCCAGGAAACAAGATTAGTACTTCCTGTGCCTGGGCCAGCACCTGTCCTGATGATCCCTTCCCCTCCTAATTAGATCTGTATATTTCACACCTAGGTCCTGTCCCTGTGGTGAAAAGACCCAGTCAAGCCCTACTTCCTGGATTCTGTATATTCAGGCTCCATTGGAGGTTCCAGTTTAATAGTCTCCAAACTTCCATGGCCACTATATAAGGAAAGTTCTTTACAGTAAATCTGCCAACAGCACACAATTCATTTATGCCCCAAACCCCAAGATAGAATGATTTTTTCCTACTCTCTTCTTTAGGGTCTTTTTGGGAAAAGAACCCACAAGGAAGACTGGCTTCATCCATCTACGGGATGATTTCAGCAAAGAAGGGGCATAAACAGAGAAGTGGACAATACCTTCTAAGCTCCTGCCTGCACCAGGGAGAGGACAGTCTTCTGAGATCACAAACAAAGGGGAGAATGGCTGAACTGAGACAATCTGAGCAGCTGAAAGCATGCTACAGACTGAGACAGCTGTGCCAAGCCCCCATCTGGACTCTTTTGAACAAAGAAAAAGGTACAGGTGGCTTGGTTCATTAGTTTGCTAGGACAGGTGAGAGCTCCAACCCACCTCTGGGAGATATTTCATCAAGCATTCCCAGGGATAAATGCTGAATGGAGGAGAAAGTCAATGATGCTCCCCAACAAAAAGGCAAAGTCCAAGAGCACCTGACTTCAGTTTGTCGTCTAGAGTGACCTGCAGGAAGACAGTTCTGGGTGGCTGGGAAGGAAGGAAGGAAGGAAGTTGATCTTCAGTTTCTGGACTTGTCATTTCCTCTGGTTCTCAGTTTTCTTATCCATAAGATGAGGCTAATCTCTGGTGAGCTGTTGGGAAATTGCATGGGATAATTGTGACTGCTCTTGGCAAACGGATTCAAGGTATAAATGTGAGTATATGATAAGACTCCCAAATCCACCTTCTACTCAAACACTAATCCCCACCCAGGAATACGACTATACATTTTGTGTATTCACATCTATCATTTTACTGTCATAGGTATTTTTCAACTTTATACAATTTGTGTAAAGTAGATAAGAAAAGTACCATGCTATTCCATAAATAAGAAAATAGGGGACCAGAAATATCACTCAACTATATTCCAGGGTGTTTTTTCTGCATCAAGCTCTGCAGAAGGAGTAATTAATATATATTGGTTTATAACTTTTTAATTGACAAAGTACTTGCCTTTTGATGTTTCCTCTGATCATTTCCATAACCCTAAAAATGTTCCACCTTCCCTCATTTTACAATGAGACAATTGATTCTCATAGAAGTGGGAGCAGCAAGCCCAGTGCCAGAAAAAAGACGGAGTGAGAATTAAGACTCAGTCCTTTAGATTCCAGATTCTGTGTCTACTTTTCTCCAGTGTTTTAGCTTAAAGCACTCTTAGAAGCATAAACTCTTCCTAGTCAGTCTGAGTTTTAGAAGTTGGGAAGCAGATTTTAGCTTTTAGTTCTTTCTTTGATTTACTTTGAGTAGTTCACATGAAGTCTTTTGGACTGTAAGTATGCTTCTCTATAAATAAATACCTCCTCCTTTGTAAGTTCTCTGGGCTGCATGTGGACGCCATCATTACCTCTGTGACACTTGAGTGCAGCCACCTACTTCCGTGTCCCACCTCTACAAGCCAAGAGTATCTGACAGAAGGAAACCTGCCTTATTTGCCCGGCACCCCCAGTGTCTACATACAAAAGCCTGACATAAATGAATTTACAGTATTGCATAAATCCCTCATGTCTATGGATTTCAGTTTTTCTGTCTATAAAATTAAGGGAGGTGATCATCTCTAAAGTTCTCCCAAATCAAAGTTGTTTGATTTCATATGAATTGTTCCCCCCTACCTACCAAAATCTCACTCACCCTCCCATGCAAGGTCTGCTTCCACCTGCTCTCTGAAGACTAATCTGTAGACACACTTCCTCTCCTGAAATGCCAGAGCAGACACTACCTGTGCTACTCACCTACCTTCAGCCCATAGTGCCTCATTCTATTACCCGTGTAATTGTATTTTGTTTCCACACATTGAATTGTGTGGCTTATCTCCACAAGTGGAGTGTAGATTGAGGGCAAGAGTGAGCACCATCCTACTGTGTTTACCTCCCTCTGTGTTGGTGCAGCCCTGGATTCCAGATCAAGAATCAGGAGAACTGAATCCTACCATAACTTCTTTCCTGATTATCAGTATAACTTTGGGCAAGCCACTAGTCCTTGAGCTTTACTTCCCTTTGATGTAAAATGAGACTACTACATGCCTCTTCCAAGATTATTGTGAGAATCAATCTTGATAACAAGCAGACGTTGCTTTAAAAAATCATAATAATACTAATGTAAAGGATTGTGTTAGTATAGAATTGGTATTATTATATAGCTAGTGCTGAAATATTTGGCTGTGGAGAGATAGGAGTCCATGTATTCTTTTGTTCAAAAAAGTTTTCCTAGCACTAAAATAGGTACTAGATGAAAATAAATGTGAACAAGACATGACCTGTACCCTCAAACGATTCACTGTTCAGTAGGAACATCCTACTGAAAAGAACACTGAATTTAGAGTTAGACACCTGAGCTTGAATCTCAGTTACATCACTTAAAGTGTGTGATCATGAGTCAGGTCATTTGAACTCTCTGTAGCCCCATTTTTTTACACTTATAATGCAGAGGTTAGACCTGGCCATCTCCCCCAGCTCTGTGGGTCTAGAATTCCATAAACAAGAAAATGCATGGAATTTTTTCAAATTCTGGTAGATCTGTAGTGGCATGGGAAATATATGCTTAACTTCTGAGTGGCTGCTGTCAAGTAGAAGAAATAGAAGACACTATTCTCAAATGGCACATCTCCTAAGCTCCACCAGGCCCTGGCCTGCCTATGTCCTTTATCAAAGCTGTGAGACAGAGGCCGTTTCAGCACCGTGGATAGCTCCATGGTACTGCCCCCATGGCCTGGAGCCTAAACAGGCCTTTCCACCACCAACCAGATGTTCCTGCTTTCTCAGCCAGCTTAAGGCTAAAACAAACCTTTTCAACCAGGGTTTATCAGAGTTTCTAAATTACATACTGGGAAGAAATTTAATTGGTTTAATTAAGAAAGTTTATTTCATGGTAATTCAGTTTTGTTATGCTGTGAGACTTAATGTGTCCTCTGGTGGGAGCGTCTGTTATAAATATTCATTGCCTCACTCAAATACCCTCTCCTGGCCCTAATCTCCCTTGCCTACCCCATAGAGTTTGAAAACGTGTCTGAAGAATGTTGAGGAAAGTGAGGCCTTCCTGAGCAAGGACACTAGGCCAGGACAAGGTCAACTGAAATCAGTGTGGAAAGCATAAAAGGTTAGAGCTGAAAGATACTTTGGAGATAAGTGTTTTTCCTGCATTTTACAAGCAGGGAAACTGGCCTACAGGAGAAAGGGCAGGTTACACATTTAGTCAATGGCACAGCTGGAAGCAGGGACCAAGTTTGTGACTTCCAGTGCACTGCTTTTATTTATCAAATTCTAGATTCAAATTATTTTTCAGCTAATCATAGAGACTGTCTGGTTAACTTTCTTACATACAGAGGAGGAAACTAAGGCGTAGACAGGAGACCAACTTGTCCTAAGCGACACGTCACCCATCTACCTCCCTCCCACTGTAGGATTCTCCAGGTACCAAGAAATATGTGACTTCTCCTGGATTACCTGCAGTGAAAAGTAGCTCAGTTTTACATTTTCAAACCTAAGCTAGTCATAGGGACGGGATGAAGCTGAGATTTGCTATCGTCCTTTCTTGAAGGAGTTTACAATCGAATTGGGCAAAAGAGACAAAATGAAGTTAAAAGGCAAAATGATAACAATGAATACTCCACGTGCATTGCTCAAACTATGCAGTTTCTACCTTGTGCTCCATTCTTTCATGATTCCATGGCTTTATTTTTTTTTAATTTTTTTTATTTTTTTTACATGATTCCATGACTTTGGATGTGGACACCCTTTCCCAATGCAGCTGCCTAACCAACCCCCACTCATTGTTCAAGACCCCAGGAAATCTTTCTTCTCCCTTCCCTGACACACATGACCATGACTAAGTCCCCTTCTCTTCCATGCCTCATTGTACTCTCCCATCCTATGTTATAGCATTTATCACCTGAACAGTTAGTTTTTTATTTGTCTGTCTCCCTGCTAGGGTAAGCTCCTCAGAATTGCCAGTGCTAAGAGCATTGTCTGGCAAAGACTAGAAGCTCAGCAAATAGTAGCTAAATGGATGAGTATGAAATTGATTTAATGTGAAGTTTCAGCTCACTGGGTTATAAGCCTAGAGTAGTTTTATTTTTCCAATAACTGCTACCAACTGTGCTCTGTTGAACCCCTCTTTTCCTGCTGGGTAGCAGGCTGCCTTAACAAACTCAGTCCGAAGCCATAACTTTTCAGTTACTTTCAGTTATTAAAAGTCTCATTTGTGTTCTTTAGGACCCCATCCTACTTACTTATAGCTTTCATTCTTAATCAAAGTTCTTCCTATCCTACCTCTGTTATTCCCTGCCCCTGCCATCCCTAACCCAGTTCAAGCACCTGGTTCTAGGTGGAGGGGGCCACATCTGCTCTCCCACCTCCCATCTCCTCTTCCTCTGCCCGAGTATTGCAGTAAAAGGAGGGAAGTAGGCAGCAGCAGATTCCCAATGACAACTTATGATGATATAGTCCTCTCCTAATTGTGCCCTAGCCATTGACCTGGTTTGTTGCCTAACAGTTCTTTATAGATACAGGTGTGGACATGAGCTCAGCCAATGGGCACTGTCCCTGAGCTACTCCCTATGCACTGGGGCTTACCACTTGGATTTGTCTAGTCATGGTTGACACACCTGGTCTTAGTCTCACAAACCCAGACCCCTGATGCCCATCATGGCATGAGGTCTCTAACTTCATGCAATGTTCGTGGACTCCCATTCAGAGGGTTTCCATGCCTCACCCCCTACATGTTCTTCCCCTGCTGTGCAAGAATCAGGTGAAATAGTAAAGAAAAACGTGCACCAGTCTACCTTTCCTTGGGGCTCCCTACCTTGTCTCAGGAGGAAATCCTTTATCTCACCTAGAAGAGCTAGACGGGAGGCAGTGGCTTATGCCCTCTTGGATCCCCTTTTCTAGGAGAAAGAAATTATAATGGGGCTTATTTTTAAAACCAGGAACCCCATGGCCAGTCCTGGGGGAAGGTGCCCACCATAACTCCCAGATGGCCTCTTTAAAATGTGGGGTCTTTGTGTTTTTCCTAAGCTGTAAATTTGAAGTCAATTCCTGGCAGATGAAAAAATACAAAGAAATAGAAAGATCCACTCTGCACCTCATTCTGTCTCTCCCACAATTCCCTTGGAATTAGGGCTAGCAACAGAAAGGTCTGGAAAAGAGAATTCCTAGGGAGTAAATCAGAGCTACTTCTTTAAGGGAATAATCTGAAACTAAACCTAAAAAAAACTAGACAAATTCACTGAAGGAAAGGAGATAGTCTTGGCTTGTAGAAGAGAAAGAGGATCAGTTGTGGCACTGTACAACAAATAGCATAGTATTCAGCACATAGTAGCCACTCAATAAATAAAATGAACTAGCAGCTACAAGTTTTCTCTGGAAGAACAAGAAGCACAGCTACACAGGCTGAAATCAGATCACCACATTAGTTCAGCATCTTCTATAACTCATTTGATCTCTCTGCGCCTTTATTTCCTAATTTTTTAAAAAAATAAAGAGGGTATGAAAATTATTCACAGGATTCTTGTGAGGATTAACAAGGTGCATGGCTCACTGTAGTTGACAAAATACCATGTGTCCACCAAACTTGTAGATTTTCCTTCTGGGCACAAGGCCCAACTGTATTTTTCAGTTCCCACAAAGGACCATGAGTCTGAATTCTGGCCAATGGGATACAGAGAGGAGGAGCTGAGCCACTTTCAGCCTAGGACTTCTAAACATCCCAAGCAGTTGTCCGGGCCTCCCCTCACCTCTGTCGGTAAGGCTGAAAGTCTCCAGGAAGGTGAGGTTAGAAAAGAACTACTCCCAGGAGCCTCTGGGATACAGTGGGTGAGAAACAACCTTTGTTGTTTAATCTACTTGGATCTGAAGACTGTGTGCTCCAACAGCAAGCACTAATTCCTTCAACTAATGCCCACACAGAAAGTGCTTGGTGAATACTGGTCATTATTATGAACCACATTTTTATTTCACAAAGAACTTTTTATTTCTTCATATGCTTGATCTTTATAGTGCCCTTATAAATCAGTATAGAGAACAGAAATTACTACTCCAGTTTATACATGAGGAATCCAAGGTAAAAACACAAACTAGTGAACAGAGGTAACTACTAATCACATACAAGAAGGAAGTCACACAAGCAAGACCAAAGCCACTGCACTTGACTCAAGCCCCTCTTACCTTGCTTTTCTGCAGGCTACATATCCAGCCCTAGGCTCCCTGCAGTCTGGCTACTCCAGACAGTGCCAGCGCCAGGTAGGAACCCAAATATCTCATGGGCAGTGGCAAAGATAAGGAATTCCTGACAAGACTTGGGCATGAACAGGTAGACTAGATCCCAGAAACCTAGGCCAAGAAGTGGTATTATTGCCTCAGATCGCCATGGAAAGAATAAGACACTGTGGATTCTAGTTCTAGTTCTGCTACATCTTGCTGAGTGAATGATGTTGGACAAGTCAGTATAGCTCCTGGACCTCAGTTCTGAATCAAAAGACTACCAGGTGACATCAAGACCAAGGGGTCAGCCTGGCCCCAGAGACCCAGAGCCCTGTTGGTTACAGAGTGAGTACAAAGTACCCCACCCCAGGGAACTTCAGGATTTCCCCCACAGAAACAGCTGAGAGTGGGCCAGCTCCATCTCCACTGCACCCCACACAGCTCCTCATGCTCCAAAACCCCAGTCACAAGGCATCTGTCACCAAAACAAGTGGCCTGCCATTCCAGCAGGGAGCAAGCACTGGGAACAAATGGTGTTTTGTCTAAACAATTGTTTCCAACAGCAATTCCCTTTCCAGGATGGATTTCTTTTTTTATTATGCTCGTTCGCTAATTAGGTTGAGGCACATAAATATTTCCAATGTACAGATAACAAATGCCTCTCTCTGAGGGAATCAGCTGCCCTCAAACTGCCAACCCTGGTGAATCACCACCTGCTAGAGGACTGGAGGGACCTAGGACCCAGACAGAAATCCCAAGAAGGGAGAGACTTGTAAAAGGACACCCACACATCAGAGGCCAAGTGGGTTATTCTGACCTTGAATGTATTGTCTGGCTGGCAACTGTTATAATATGTTATTACTGTTATTATTTCACAACTAGACTTGACTGGAAGCACGACTCTCCACTTGCTAGTTATATGTCCCTCTACAAGTCTCAATATTTTTAAGTTGCAAAATGGGTAATTTCCATCATCTCAAGATGAGCAAACCAAAAAAATATGTTAGAGGCTTGATGCTTAATAAGTAACTGATCACTCTTAATTAATATTTAAAAATAAGTAGAAAAATTTCCAGAAGGGAAAGAACTGAGCAGTGTGGTGAAGAATAACAGCTCTGGAGCCAGAGAACCACAGTTTTAACTCCTCTACCATGTGGTAACTACGTGCCCCTAGGCAAGACACTGAACCTCCTGGAGCCTTAGTTTCATCTTCCAAATGTGAGGTGCACACAGTAAGTACTGTAAAAGGGCTAGCAATTATTGTACCTCACTCCTGTTCACTATTCAAGAAATTTTCACAGAAACCTCTCATGTGGCCTGGGAGATGGGAGGGTAAAGATTATTTCACCCCCATCACAGGACAGGTAAGGAGACTCAAAGAGAAGCAAAGCAACCTGCTGGGGTCACACAGTCAAGAAACAGAGAGCCAGACTTGAACCCAAGGTTCCAGCTGTGATTTCTGACTCTTTCTGGCCTCTTATAACAGCTGCCCAAGGTCATGGAACAGAGTGAGAAGAGAAGGACTCCCTCCCCTTTCACCTGTCCTACCCCAGTTCTCTGCCAGGCACCCCACTGGCCGAAAGTGGACCTAGGGGACACCTGAGCCAAGGAGCTGAGTGCGAACAGATCTGCCGCATGGCTGCCTCTGAAAGTGGGCAGGGAAAGGAGAGGGCAATAAATGTAGCTGGATTGATTTCACCTGTAGGGCCATTAATTTAATGTCTCCCACTTGGTTAAGAGCCACGCCAGGCCTGGCGGCAGCTATTTACAAACTACCACCTCTACTGCAGAGCAGAGGGCGAGAGGGAAGAGAGGGTCACCTCTGGAGAGGAGGCCAGCCTGGCCCAGGACTAGGGTGAGATGGGAAGGGTGCCGAGGACGTGAAGCTGAAGGAGGCCCCCTCACCACAGCTCGTGCAGTGCCTCCCCGGCACCTCACTTGCCTTTTCCTAGTCCTGACCCTGACCCCAGCCTTGGGATCAGGACCCCTGCGCACAAATTCTGATTTGGCTATTTGCTGGACAACTAGCTTAGGCAACTGGTTTTATTCACTCTCAGAAAGAGGGGTTTGCCTCCCTGTGCTGGAGGGAGATGTGAGGACCACTCAAAGGCTGCTCAGCCCTCAGAGTTGGTGGCAGCCTTTAGTGACCCCCGTCTGTGCAGACCCTGCACCCCCAAACGTCAAGGCTGGCTGAGCCTCCAGCCCCCTCCGTCCTCACACTCCCTCCAGGGCCAGCCTGCATGTCCACACTAGCACACCCCAGGCCCCCCAGGATGCTCTGCTCTTCTGGCTTCTCCCCAGGCCCCTGAAGCTCCCTTTCTCCTTCCTGACTGCCAGGTCCTCTACCTTGCCCCTCGCCACCAGGCTCCTCCTTGTTCCTCCCTTTGTTCCTCTGCAGGACACACGGCCTTCTCTTGCCCCTGAGCTATTCTCTGTGTGCCGGCCTTGTATCTCCAGCAAGAAGGGTGTTAGGCACTTGTTCCCACCAAAAGTGCATAAATTGAAGTCCTAATGACAGTGTGCCTGTACTTGGAGAAAGGGTTGTTAAGGAAGAACTAAGGTTGATGAGGTCGTTTTACCTCTAATAGGACTGGTACCTTTGTAAGAAGGGGAAAGGACATGAGGACTGGGCACCGTGGAGGAAAGGCCACGTGAGGATAGAGCATGAGGTGGCCCTCTGCAAACCGGGAGAAGAGGGCATCACAAAAAACAGTCGTAACTCCACCTGCATGGTGGGCTTGCAGCCTCCAAAACTGAGAAAATACCTTTCTGTAGCTTAAGCCACCAGAGTCTGTGACACTGCATTAGGGCAACCCAAGCAGACAAAGACAAAAGGCCTGTGTCACATCTCATTTGTGACCTTGGGTAGTCACTTCCTTTCTTCAAAACTATTTTTACAGCCGAGAAAAGGACTCGGCTCTGCTGAGGGAGACCCAGGAAAGAGTTCACAGAGAAGGTGATGCTTGGTATTGAGCAGCTGCTTGCAGAAGAGGTGAAATCCACCAGAGCTTGAGATTCCCAGACTGCACTGCCAGGTAAGGTTTGCTTTGAAGAAGCGGTGCCTGATGAGGCTGACAGGTAGAGCCAGTCGGGGCTGGGTGTGAGAGTGGCTGCTAAGTCACACAAGAGCTGTGTCCCTTTTGAGAAAGGCAGAGGAACCCTTCGAAGAGTTTTGAACAAGAGAGGCCATGGGCTGTGATGCAGAAGAGCCCCTCTGGCTGCTACATGGGACCTGGATTGGAAAGGCAGGGACCAAGCTGGTAAGGCGTGCGTACACACACACACACAAACACACACACACACACACACACACTCACACTCTCAGGGAGTTACGGGAGGATAACAGGAGAAAGAGTGAATACGATTGGTTATTCTGGATGGGCGTGGGGGTTAGGACACTGCGTCTGTTCTCTACGTGGGCAGTGGCTGGATGGGGCTGGACTGGGCTACAGAGGCACCCATGAACGTGAAAGTATTTTGTACTGACATCGTAAGGGGCCATGGTCTACCCAGCACCAACAAAATGTGAGGGACGTGACAGATGCTCAATAAATGTGGAGATTCAAAGTGGTAAGGTTGTCGCTGCAGCCACACAATTGGCCTAAAACAGGAATCTTAACTCCCCATCATGAAACCGGCAAGGCCTCTAATGACCACTTTGACCCTTGTGCCAGACATGCCCAGCAGGCCTGGAACCTGGGTGCGAATCCTCCCCTGGGGACGTGTGCTGTGGGAGGGAAGGACACTCCTCCACGCACAGCTCTCCACCCTGCAGCGACCACCCTACAGAGAGGGTCAGCCCCACCGGGGACGAGGAAACCTCAGCCCTGCAAGGCTCAGCGCCTGACCCTGACTGACCGGCCAGGCTGCCTCCCTCTTCCCTCAGCTTCCTTTCCCTGAAGACCGAATGCTTCGCCTTGGTTGAAACAAGAACAAATTCCTGGAAGTCCTCTGCTGTACCATTTGGATGAAAAAAAATTTCCATAAAAAGATACCTTGTCATCTCCTTTTTCTTCATATTTCATATTTCAGCGTCTTGGGCCACCACTTTTAACTTAATCTGCTGGAAAATATAGCCTGGCCATGTAACCTGTCACTCCGGTCCAAGGCATAGCTCTCAACCACAAATTATTTCCACTTCTCATTAGGAATATTCATTCATCACATCACAGCCAGGGCCCTGTTACTCCTCCCTGAGACATAGAATTAGAATAAAATGAGAAATTTACAGTGCCAGAGTTTCCCCTGGCCTGCCCTCCTAGAGTCAGATGGGGGGAATGAGGCCCAGAGAGGGAAGGGACCAGTTCAGAGTCACACAGCCAATCAGTGGCAGAGCTGGGACTTGAGCCTCAGTCTCCATGTCCACGTGAAGGTCTCTTCCCACAGCCTTTGTGCAGGTCACTGTCACCCTTGAGACGGGTTCTTTGTGGCTGACGCCTGAGGTTCTGAGCTGCTCACGGGCTCTCCCCGTCTCCTCACTCACTCCGCAAGAGAGAAGCCTGTGAGGCAGCAGAGCCGCGTGCTGACGCCATGGGGCTGACCCTCTCTCCGTAGGGTGGAGAGCTTTGCGTGGAGGAGTGTCCCTCCCTCCCACAGCACACCTCCCCAGGGGAGGATTCGCACCCAGGTTCCAGGCATGCTGGGCGTTGTCTGGCACAAGGGTCAAAGTGGTCATTAGAGGCCTTGCCAGTTTCATGATGGAGAGCCAAGATTCCTGTTTTAGGCCAAGCACAAGAAAGCAGGTGGAGCAGGAGTTAGGGCTAAAGAAATAAAGGTTAGAACCAAAGAACAAACCCGTCCACCTTCTGAATACCTGCTGTTGTCAGGCACTGTGTTAGACAAGGTGCAATGGTTCCATTTCTTCCTTTAATCCTTATGTCAACCCTACGAGGGGCAGATTTTTTTTTTTTTTTTTTTTTTTTTTGGAGACAGGGTCTCACCATGTAGTTCAGACCAGCCTTGAACTTATATAGCCCAGGCTGGCCTTGAACTCACGGTGATCCTCCTGATTCTGCCTCCCAAGTGCTGGGATTACAGGCATGCACCACCATGCCTGGTGAGATGGAGACTATTAATATAGCCTTTTATTTTCTTTCCTCTTTTTGCCAGTATAGGGAATTGAACCCAAGGTTGCTCTACCCCAAGCTATA
The DNA here is from genome assembly GCF_000276665.1 of Chinchilla lanigera. Classification (NCBI taxonomy): domain Eukaryota; kingdom Metazoa; phylum Chordata; class Mammalia; order Rodentia; family Chinchillidae; genus Chinchilla; species Chinchilla lanigera. The sequence continues at coordinate 8,576,425 of NW_004955464.1, read as the reverse complement.
TCTCCACCCACCCCTTTTGAAATCTATTTGTTTACTCATATTTTGCTTACATATTTATCAAACACAAATAACTTGAATTCTTTCTTCTTTTCTTATATGCCAAGATTCCTTCTTTTGTTGTTTCTTGTCAGTGTAGAGAATTTCGTTTAGGTACTGTAAGTCTGCTGGTGACACATTCTCCTACCTTTTCTTCATCTGAGGATGTTTTGATTTTCTCTTCATTCCTGAAGGATATTTTTGCTTCCCTAGCTCTTTCAAAAAAATTCTTAAAATTGTTTGAGATAGGTTCTCACCAAGTTATGTGGGCTGGCCTCGAACTTGGGACCCTCCTGCCTCAGCCTCTCCTGAGTAACTAACTAGGATTATAGGCATGCACCACCACACCCAGCAATATGCCCATGAGCAAACTGAGGCTGTGACAGGTTAGGGGAATTTGTCCAAAGTAACCTACTAGGGGGCAGGACTAAGTCTGCCAACCCAGACCTAGCACTGCATCTGTTAAACCCAGCCTGCCTTACATGCATGTTGGATGCCCTTGGGGGTCTTTTCCCTCTGTGGGCCTCACAGCCCCCTCTGGAAAATGAAAAGGTGTTGCTCTGTCATTGGAGAAATCCAAGGAAAAGTAAGCCCGTGTCCAGCCAGGGGGAGGCAGAGGGAGTGTGGGTCCTTTTGCTTACTGAGGCTGTCAACAGAAAATTCGATTCTGAGCAGAGGTGGGTTTCACCAGAGCCATCACAGAGCTGCACCAACCTGGGGACTTTGAGGGATGTCCCCTGCCCTGCACTTGGTTCCCTGACTTTTCAGGCTCTCAGTGCCATCCCAGCAACAAACCCACACCTTCCCTCCCTGCCCGGAAGGCTGGGAAAGGAAGAGAGAGGTGCAGGGCTGCCTGGTCGCCCACATGCCTGTGAGCAGGGCCGAGCGCTGTCATGTAGCCACTGCAAGTTCACGGTCATTCACATATGTACTCCATGTGAGGCCCTGTGCAGAGACATAGAAACCATTCTGCCAGCAAAGAGAGTGAACCTGGTCAAAGCCTCAGCTTCCTCATCTGTAAAATAGGACAACCCTCATTTAATCTACATACAACCCCATGAGGCAGGTGTAATTGTTTACCCCGGGAAAGTTCTGCCCAGTTTATAGGAAGTGCTCAGTAAGCCAGCACTATTACCCTGCACAATAGCACAGTCCCTGACCTTGGAAGGTCCTCAGCTTCGTGAAGGAAACATATACACCCAGGAGTAACACTAGCTGCCACTGAACAGCTCTTCTCTAGGAACTGAATCTGTGGTAAGTTTAGCCTTCACGGAATCCTGTAAAGCAAGTTCTAGCATCCTCCATTTGACACCCAAAGAAACTAAGACCTTAAAGAGGACAAGCAGATCTCTTGAGGCCGCTCAAGTAGAATTCCAACTGCCTCCCCCCGAGGTACATGGCTGCAAAGATATCACAGCCACAACTCATCATTCTTCACCGGCCCTTTCGGCAGCCTGAGCTTAGGGGCTGACAGAGGTGCGGCCAGATCACCGGGGACTGGCCCAGAACCCATGCGCAGCAAGACCCCGGTGCAAGTGGACAGCTGGTCCAGGACCCCCAGGTCATCTCACGGGGCTCTCAGCAGCAGCCACTGGGGGGCTGGCAAGACCGAGAAGGGGACTGGAGACGGTGAGGGTGGGGAGGAGGGGCTGGCCTGTCCGCAGCAGGCCCCAAACCCTGCCTTCTGGAGCCTCCACTGAGCTTTGTGGGAGCGCCTCAAGCACAGACCAGGAACAAATTCTTCCTCCCAGCAACCCTGAGGGGCAGAAGCCCTCACCAGCCCCAATCCTCAGAGAAGGAAACGAGGCTCAGAGAGAGCAAGCAGTTTGCTCCTAGTTGCACAGGTAATGAAGCTGAGCCTCTTTCTTAGCTCTTCTGAGTGATGGTCAAGCTCACAGGCTCATAACCACAGTCCTGACCCCAGGACCCCAGCTCCTCCGGCTGGTGCGCTCATAGTTTCAGAACTTGGGCAGAGGCCAGCTAGCTACCGTAGTCCCCAGGTCCCTGTCCCTTTCCTCTGGTAACACGGCTAGAGCGCATCCCCAGCTCCTGTGAAGGTGTCCATGTGCTAATCTCTAGCCAGTGGGGGACAGGAGCAAGCAGCGTGCGTCCTTTCCACTCTTGGCCCAAGAAAACTTCCTGCAGGATCCTGCACATTCTCTCTCCCCGCCTGCAGGGCGGATGTCAATGCCCAGGGTGACCCTGGAAGCCATGTGGATGACGGCCGAGCCTTTGTTAAGATTCCTGAAGAACAGTGAGCTGCACATAGCCCTCCTCGCCACGCTCACTTAGTGAACTTTATGTGCAAAAGTAACTAACATTAATTATGCTAACTCCTTGAGCTTTCAGAGTTTTGTAACTTACAGCAGCTGGCGTTAAGTAAAAACCAAGGCCTTGACCCCTGCAGGCTCCTTTGGGGAACTCAAAAGAGCTTTTGTGTGCTCCTGTTCCTGCACCTTGCTGTCCCGTCGCCCTCGCCTGCAGAGTCCAGCTCTGCTCTCTCTTGCTCCAGTAAGACCCCTCCGATGCCCCACACTCAAGCGAAGCGGACCCTCCTCTCTCTGCACCTTGCGGTAACTAACATTTGTGGAGTGCCACTAGAGCACCAAGGCTCTAGCTAAGACTTCCACAGCCATCAGCCCTTCTATCCTGGAAATCGTGTGAGGTGGATGCTTCTAGTCCCCCCCATTTTAGAGACGAAGCACAGAGAACTAAGTCACTTGCCTAAGACCACACAGCTAGTGAGTGTGAATTTAGGATTCCAACTCCAGAAGACTGGCCCCAGAGGCCCGAGTCTTAATTGTGACATGACCTACCTCCATAAACGCCCATTAACGTTCTCACACCCCACAAGAATTCCTCCTGTGGTGGGATTTTAAAATGCAAATTAAATATAATGTGATCCTTTAATTAGAGAGCACAATTTATACTGAGCAGATCACGGGGAATTGTAACAGAACAGAGGAACCAGCAGAGGGGATGGAGGAGGGAGGCCAAGTGTTCCAATGTCCTCAGGATGCATCTTAGGGGGCCTGGGTGCTTCCTGACTCCAGCAGAGAAGAGTCAAGGTGACAGGAAGGTGAGAGAAAGCTGAGCTGCTTATAGTGCTGGGATGACAGGGGATAAAAAACTGCTCCTCTCGAGCACAATCATGAGGAAATGGAACACAGGATTTGCTCTGGGATGTTCAAGTTTTACAGCCATACACTTATAGCTATAAAAGCACCTTTATTATTGACATTCCTGATGGAAAAATAACTTTGTTATGGTAAGTCTGAAACTGTCTAGCCCCTAACCTCCCTTTTCCCCATTGAAACAAATGTCTATAATTTCACTTTTTATAACACAAGGTTTCTTAGGAATGCAGCCTCCACAAGCTCACAGAACACAGCACATCTGGTGTCTTTTGGGATGTCTGTCTCTCTCTGATTGAGTTTCCCAAGGGTAAATTCAGATCTTTCCCATGTAGGACCTCGGAGACCAGCACAGAGCCTGGCGTGGAGCAGGGGTGCACATGACTGCTGGGTGCTGGCTCCACCACCGTTCACTACCCCTCCTGAGAACCCACCCCTTGCTTCTCTTCTCCGTCACGTCTGCGGCAAAGGTCACATGACGCTGATCTGACCCACCCTGACCTGTCTCCTACAGGCAGCATGACTCATTGCAAACCAAAACTGCCCAGAGGTCAGAAATCACAAAACCCCAGCACTCTGGGAGGCTAAGGAAGGAGGATCACGCATTCAAGCCCAGCCTGCGCAATTTAGCAATAAAATTTTTAAAACTTAAAAAGGGCTGGGGATGTAGCTCAGCACAAAGGCTGTGGGTGTAATTGTCCAGTGCCACAAAAAAAGGAAGGAAGGAAGGAAGGAAGGAAGGAAGGAAGGAAGGAAGGAAGGAAGGAAGGAAAGAAGGAAGGAAGGAAAGAAGGAAGGAAGAGAGGAAGAGAAGAAATCACATGCTGTCACCATCATATAACCCTCTGCAGCCCAAGGAGACCTGTTCACACACCAGCTCCACCCTTCCCTTCAGTTCAGCAGGGTTGGACAACCACGCAGCCTCTCCATCTGTAAAATGAGAAAAATAAAATCTAGCCAAAGGGTTGTTGTGAGAATTAAATAAGACCATGTAGAGAGATTAGCATAGTACCTAACGTGCTCAGCATGATCAAAAACTATGGTTAATATTACATTTTTAAAAATTATTACAGTGAGATACATATTTCCTTTAGTCCCCTTCAACATACTCCCCCTCCCTTCAAGCACATCTACCCATCCTGCTTACTGCTTTCTGAAACAGTTCTGGAAGTCCTCATTCATGCGTGTCTTTAGTTGCAGTCTTGGCTACCTTGAGGTCCCGAACCGGTTCAAAACACCTACATTTGCGGGTCATTTTGACTTCAAGGAAGAGGCAGAAGTCCCATAGTACCAGATCTGGTGAATAAGGCGGATGAGGACACACTCTGATGTTTTTACTTGACAGAAATTACCGTAAACATTTTGAATCAATTCAGAACATTGAGGCAGCCTTGAAAAGACACAAACAGAACTTCTAGAACTGCTCCAGCCAGGGCAAGAACGATGGGATAAGTATATGTGAAGTGAGGGGAAGTATTTTGAGATGGATTTATGGCAATGTGTCTTTTAAAGTAATATTTTTGAGTTTTTTGAATTTTTATTTAAACATTTATCCCATTTTTTTATCACATTTCCTAATAAGCATTAAATAGATGAGAGTCGTTCGGTTCTGTTCCTTCCTTGTGAAAGTCTGGAGAAAGAAGCAGTGTACACTGGCGTCTTCTAGAGGCTGCATGACACATGCTATTGCAACAAGCTGAGGATGGAAGTGAATTCACTTGAATTGTGTTTTTTGGTTTTGTTTGTTTGTTTGTCTGTTTTTTCCGGTACCGGGAATCGAACTCACGACCTCACGCTTGCCAGGTAAGCGCTGTGCCTCTGAGCTAAATCCCCAGCCCCCTCACTTGCCTTTTATTAAAAGAGATTTGCAAAAAAACGCTGGGCCAGGGATATAACTCAGTGGCACAGCGCCTGCTTGGCAAGCATGAGGTCCTGAGTTCCAGTCCCTGTACCAAAAATAGAAAAAATTTAAACACTACTGCTTTTCTCTTTTATTTTGTCTTTAAAATATGATTTTTATTTCAAAATATGTGATTTACATGGACATGTAGTGAATTAACTAAATTTTTATATTCTCAGTTTTAGTTTCTAATAGATAAATATTTATAGCTATAACTCACATAAATAAAAGCCCTTTGGCATCCTGAGACTAAAATGTTTGATAGCCACTGTCCCAGACAAACTCCCACACATGTGCAAAAGATGGCCTGTCACAGCCCATCTTAGCAAAACACTTACACCAGCAGAAATAGCAGACAACGCACATGTCCATGAGCCGAGGAATGGATAAAATAAATTATGGTGTTGTCACATGATGGTAAATTATACAGCATTGAAAATAAATGAACTATAGCTTTCTTACAAAAGATTAGACGAAGCTTAGAAACATACATTGAGTGAAAACAAAGCAGGCCATATAAGACAACATGCGTTACAACACATCTTTCTAACACACACAAAAAAAACCCCAGCCTAAATATGTGTAGTTAAGGTATAAATACAATAAAGTTTTTTTTAAGCAAGAGACTGATAAATACACAATCTAGCCCCTTTGTGGAGGCTGACAGGCTAATGGAGGGGCACATACCAAAATAAAATATTGATGGTAATGTTTGAGTTCTTAGGTTGGGTGGTGGCTGATTGGGTAGGTATGTTATTATTGCATTTCATTAATCTATATGTGGTATATATAATATATACAATGTTATACTTCATTATTATATATGCTAAAATATATACATATACATATATCTTTTTACATTTATCAAATATAATGTTAAAAAGACAATGTAACCCTAAACATGCAGCCCAGACTGTGGCCTGTAACTACCATTTTCCCCTAAAAAGAAACAAGAGCTCTTTGGAGCGGCTGATTGCTTGTTTGGGACAGGAAATGTACGAAACGGAACATCTTGTCATTCTAGAAGGCAGAGAAGCCAGCAGAGACTACTGGGACCATGATCAAAAGGACTCTGGAGCCAAGTTGAAGAGATTCCCATTAGCCAAAAATGGAATAATGTGAGCATCAGTAAGGACAAAAACTGAAACGGATTGAGGCACATCACATTTATATTTAAACTCATGGGTTCATAATGATATAAAAAAGAAAATCCCATTGGTTATCTTCAGATAATATTAAGGAACCAACTCATTGTTTTAAAAATTGAAAATAAATGGAAAGAAACAAGCATTTATCTTTCCTTTCCTGAATGAACTGTGCCTCAGGGTAACCAAATCATTTATGAAAGGGTGTTACTCTTTATAAAAATCCATGTAACAAACAAAGAAAAAACGATAGAATTAGACTACTGTGTAAACTCCAAGGAAATAATGAATTTAGTAAGTGACTGCCGATGGCTGCTAACGACAAAAAGAGATGACAGACTGTGCTGCCTGGTAGAAGTTCACACCACCAACCACCGTGTCTGCAGTTGGTTCTTGATTTAACTCTGATATACAGGAGACACAATGAACAAATGAACATATCAACCAGCATCGTAGGACTCATTCAGCAAAGTCCAGCTGTGGGAAGCAGGATAAACAGCCCCTTTTCTTTGACAAACACACGGCTGGGGAAAATAAGAAAAGAGAGAAAACAACAGACTCAAAGATGCTATCAGCCAACTGTAACCTACAGGAGTTATTCAGATCCAGAGTCAAACAAATCATATAAGGAATAAAATGCTGAGTTACCCTAGGAAATTTCAATACTAAATGTATATTTTATGATATTAGAAAATTTTGTTATTTTCTGGTATCAGAATGACATACCTACATTTGAAGGTATTCTTATACCTAGAGATAGGATGCTGTGTGTCTGGGCTTGCTCCAAAACGATCTGGAGGCAGGTCGGGTAGCGGAGTGGGCAGGAACCAATGAAACAAGATCAGCTAGGGGCTGGTAACTGTTAGAGCTGGTGGCAGGCATGCGGGGCTCCTTACATTGTTCTCTACTTTGATGGGAGTTTGAATTTTCCACAATGAAACTTTTTATTAAAAGCAAAGACAAGTGACGGAGGCCGCTGGTTCCCTTTCAAAGATCCCTGAGCCCGCGGGTTATACAAGATGAGCAAAGCTCACCCTCCGGAGCTGAAAAAATTCATGGACAAGAAGTTATCATTGAAATTAAATGGTGGCAGACAGGTCCAAGGAATATTGCGAGGGTTTGATCCCTTTATGAATCTTGTGATAGATGAATGTGTGGAGATGGCAACTAGTGGGCAACAGAACAATATTGGAATGGTGGTAATACGAGGAAATAGTATCATCATGTTGGAAGCCCTGGAACGAGTTTAAACGACTATTCAGCAGATATCCATGCTCCCCTTCAAAGCGCTTTTCACTGACTGAAAATTGGTTCATATACATTTTCATATTAAAATTTTTGTTAAATATACTTTTGTAATAGTCAGGAAAAAAAAAAAAAAAGCAAAGACAAAATAAAGACATTTTCCAGCAACAAAACAAAATTAAGAAAGAAAGAGGAAGGGATTGGAATGGCTCAGATGGAGGATGGTGATGCCACTGAGAGAAAGAAGTCTGGCAGGGTTGACAAAGGCGGGCTGTACCTGCTGGCCTGAGACGGCACACCCTCAGTTAAACAGTGGAGTGCAAATCAGAAAAGTCATCTCCGGGTCATTGAAGAAAAACACCAAAACTAAATGAGCAGACAACTCCAGCACTACCGTGGAAATCCCATCCAAGACGGCCATCCACCTCCCCCGTGTTTCCTGCCCATAAGCCAGTTCTGCATGTGTGGTGACTAAAATACAATACAGTATTCGGTAGCTTAGAAACCATCAAAGAAGGCAGGAGGCCCGGGCTTGGGGCCAGGAGTTCGCAAGTTAATCGACTTCACCTCACGTAAGGGAGAGAAACCGAGGCTGAAGAATGGAAGCAGCCCACCATGCTCAGAGCTGTGCGTGGTAAAGCCCCTGAGAAAGTGAGCGGAAGTCAGAGGAGCTGAAGCCGAGCCCAGCCCGCGCCCACTGGCCAGGTGACCCTGGTACGCTCCGCCCCTCAGATTCCTCAGCCGAAAGGTGGGGCCAGCAGTCACACACCCATCACACACACCATGCTAGCAAATGTGATCTTCTAACTGCCGAGCAAGCACTGTTCCTGGACGATATGTGTGTGAGCAGAAGAGACAAACGCCGTACCCATGTGGAGCTTGTATTGCAGCGGAAGGTGCTAGGACTTAGGTCTGAAATGCCTCCCAAAGCCTCTTATGCGCATAGGTGAGGCTTTGGAAAGTGAGTGGATTCTGGGGATTCATAGCTGACTTCCTGTTGGGCAGTGGGGACTAATTGGAAGAGGCGGGTCATCGGGGGGCGCGACCTGGAAGGGTCTGTCTCCCTCCGCAGCTCCTCCCAGCTCCTCTCTCTGCTTCCCTCCTTTGTGGCGGGAACAGCTTCCTGGCCATGCTCCTGTGCCATGCTGCCCTGGTTTGGAGAGAGAACTATAAAAACAGGGAGCCAGAATAAGCCTTTCTTCCTTTAGGCTGTAGGTGTCAGGTACTGCGTCTCAGAGATGAGGAAAATGAATGCGAGGCAGAGAGGAAAGAAACATAATAAGTGAGTTAATTGTGTGGCCCATCAGAAAGTACAGAAAAAAGACCAGAACACTAGGTGCTGGGGAGCTGCGTGGAAAGCAGTCAGTCACTAAGAAGCATGTCTGTGTCCTTACCACCTAGCCCAGGCCGCTTCCTCTCTCTTCCGAACCTCTGTACTAGCCAGCTCTCCGCCCTCCCACACCCTACCCGGCTGCCTCCGGTCCACCTTGCAGTCAGGTTCATCTGTCTCACACACAGACTTCACCCTTCTCTCCCTGTGCTGAACCCCTGAGAACTCCCCGCTGGTGGCCAGTCCCACTGGAACTAGATGTGCAGACTCCTGTCTCAGCCTCGTCACTCACCACGCCATCTGCCCACCCCTTTGCCCTCCAACCACACCTGGGTCCCTGCCATTCCTGACCCTCCCACAGGGCTGTCATCCTGAGACGGGTCTTGAGTTCCTCAACCACCACTGCAGCCCAGTCTTCCACTCTGCTGATGAATCTTTCTCCAGGCCAGCCTGGGAACTCAGGGTACCTGAAGAGGTGGCCAAAAAAGCGGGGACCATGGCATCTGCTGATTTGGGGCTTCCTAGAAACACATTCTGAAGCACAGTTGTTTGCAGATGGTATATTGGAGGGTGGTATACGGAGTTACACCCACAACAGGACAGAAAGACACAACCCACTCTGAATTACAACCAATATCTTGGCTGATCCCACAAGGAACTCTGCAGCTGGGTTGACCTTTCAGCATTGTCTCAAACTGAGGGGAGAAGACTGGGTTTTTCCATCCCTGTATCAGTCAGTCAGCGGCCATGGCCATCCGCTGAGAGCAGACATATTCTGAGGGGAGGTCATTCCCATAACCAAGGGAAAAGTCTAGGAGCCACTAGAAGTCAATGTTCTCGTCAGCTGGGAAAGCATGTGTCCAGCCAAGAGAGGGGAGCTGAACAAAGCACCACAGTACCCACCACAGCCTTCGGCAGACCTGATTTTGAAACTTGCTTCTGTCACTTACAGAAGTGTGACCTTTGTGGCAATGATTACAGGCTCTGCTGTTTGCTGTTTGCTGCTGTTGGCAGTCTCAAAAAAAAGAATTGTCTGGATGAAATGGCCGCTTCAAGTTTAATGCTCATCTTCTCTGCGCTCCCTTCCCTTAAAGGGACAGGAAGGGAAGCAGAAGACATAAATTCACAGGGACAGGAAGAGAGGACGAGCCACTAATGGATGAAAGAGCTCAACAAATTCCCGTGAAATTACAGTGGGTTTGGGAGTGGAGATACTTCACAGAGTAAAAGAAGCCACAATACCACGGGAGCTTCTGCTGTCCACCGCTACTGAACAAGCACTCACAGCCAGCCCTACAGGCTTTGTGGGCTGAATGCCCCGGCAGGTGGACTGCGCCACACACACCTCCAGTTAATCTCTCTTCTTTCCCAGAAAGGATTGCTCATTCCCAAACCTGTTTGTTCCAGTTGCACTTGCTTTTATAATTATGTGATTCAATTTAATATTAATAAACCAATAAAGTATGATTGTGAAAAGGGAACTGTTTTATGAAAACTAAGCTGAATGCCTTGAAAGATTCAACAAAGGCAGATCATTTTTTTTTTTTTTAAGTTTAGAGGACTTACAGATGAGAAATTGTAAAAGAGTGGGAGGAAATCACATCAATCTAGGAGTCTGCATTCAGATTGTTCTGTAAGTGCTTTAAGTTTTAGCTGCAATATAAAGCAACTGAATCTGGAAATGGTAGACAATGTTATGCGTACTGGGAGTTGTGTCAGACCTTACAGAATTTCAGTTAACAAGAACATACTCAAAGGGGCTGGGGATTTAGCTCAGCGGCACAGTGCCTGCCTGGCAAGCACCACATCATGAGTTCAATTCCTGGTACAGGAAGAAAAACAAAACAAAAGAAAAAAAAAAAAAAAAAAAGAACATACTCAAGAAAAGGGAACAGGCATCTATATTTGTGGGTTTAAAAAATGTTTGTGTTGCTCATCCCATTTCTTAAATGATTTCTAAATTAAAACAGTTGTCTTAACTAGCCAACCCTGCACTTGTTTCTCTTGAGTAAGACTTGCAGAAGGTCTGCCAGTGAGAGGAAAGGCAACCTCTACCTCCTTCACCTCTGTGAAGAACGTGACAGTGAGCTCATTATATGTCAGGTTAAGAGCTTCATATATACATAGCTCCCCAACTTACAGTGGTCCAGTTTCCAATTTTCCAACTTTATGATGCTGCAACCATGATATACATCTGATAAAAATCGTACTTCAGATTTGAATTATGACTGTTACCTGGGCTAACAATGGGCAGTATCGTACTCTCTCGATGTTGTGCTGGAAGCCACAGCTCCCAGTCAGCCAATAAATCAGGACAGAAAATAACCAGTACTCTAATAAGTGTTGTGGTATTAGTGACCTTCATTAGATTAGGTATGTCAGATGTGTTCTTTACTTATGATACCTTCAGTTTATGAAGAGATATTGGGACATATCCTCATTGCAAACCAAGGAGGATCTACATAGATTCAGAAATCCATCCAGCAGTATTCTTGTTAGGTCTAATTTACAGACGGGAAACTGAAGAACGGAGCTCCAGTGACTTGTCTAAGTTTGTATAGCCAGTAAGTGACAGAGCTGGGATTCAGATCCAGATAGTCCAGCTCCAAAATGTCCTCTTATTGACCATATCATCCTGCCTTGCTGCAGAAATAAAGTCCCAGGGAAAAGAGTTCCCTTCATATCTGTGGGTCCCCTCAGCCACCTGCCTGGTCCACCCAAAGGAAAATCGGCTCCACCTGCGGTCACAGGAGGCCCAGTGCTGTCAGCTGCCTGGACCCTTATCCTTAAATATGGACAAGAGCCACAGACCACTGCAGATTGGACAGCTCCAACGCGGGAAGAGACGCAGAGCCAGAAAGAGACCACGATGCACCTAATGACACCGGGAAACTGGAGGCAACAGAGACGCATCAGACAATGGGAAAATCACTAATATCTTCAGAGATATTGTCTGTGTCTGGAAGAAAAAAGAAGAGAATAAACAAAAATTCTCATTAATTAAAACTATGATGACTGACATAAAAATTTCAATAGGGCTGGAACATAAATTCAAGGAAACAAGCTACAGAATAGAAGAGAAAGACGGGGGAAGGGAAAAATGGAAAAGATAAAAGGGACCAGAATCCTGGGGGGGAGCCGTCCAAGTTCCAACTCACAGGAGTTTTAGCAGGCAAACAGAGAGAAGGAGATTTGTAAAGGACAAGGAAAGTTTCAGAGAACTGAAGGGCACATCAGTCCCTATTAAAAAGGACCACCTAGGTCATGGCCGAGTTAATGACGGCAGCTACCACATCATATGCCTGTGAAATTCCAGAATCCCAAAGAGAAGATCTGCAGAAGCATCCAGAGAGAGTGCAAAGCTCCACATAAAAAGGAACACGAGTCAGCAGGCACTGAAGCATCTGTAGATGCGGAAGACAGCGAAGCAGAGAGGCCAGTGCTAAAAGAGAGTGATTCCCAGCCCAGAGTCTGTACTAAGCTGAGCTATCTATCAAGTGCCCAGGCAGAATACAGATAAATTCTCAGAGGAAAATTCCCCACCTCCGCTTTCTCAGGAAGCAGCTGAAGTGTCCAAAAGAAAACAGCAAACCCACAGAGGCAGAGGACCAAGCCTTGGAGAGGGGGCCCAGGAGACATCCGGGTGACACAGGCTGTGGGTCAGCCCGGCTGGAAAAGGAAGCCCAAGGCAGGACATGAACAGGACAGAGATTTGGAAGGTGGTGGAGGCAGTTCTGCTGGAGCTTTGGGGGAACTGAATAGCTGTGTTTTCTTACTAGAAATGCTGATCATCAAATTACCTAAAAATAGTGCTCCAGATATACTAGTAGGGGGAGGGGCTGGAAGACAACTAATTCCTTATTTATTCCAACAGGAAGACAATAGACAACGTTGGTAAATTGGGAAATTGCACTATCAGCATATTACTTTGAAATATGTAGGTAAAGCCCAGAAAGTACAGGTAAAAACAGCTAAAATGGTTGCCACCGGAGTGTGGAACTAGGCAGATGGGTTGGGTGAGGCAGAGGATGTCTGCGCTTCGATAAAAACCTTGCAATTTGCATCTGGCCCGGCCTTCAGATTTCCAAAAGCTTTTCCACAGGAGTATCTCAAGAAGCCCCCATTACAGGGACAGGAAACAGAGGCCCAGAAGGGACAGTGACCTCTCAAGGTCACAGCGCGAAGCCTGAACCCCAGTGCTAGATCGGGAGCCCCCACCCCCACCGCACGGGAAGAACACGGAGCCCGCTAAGGCCAGCGGGGCGTCGAGTGACTTGCACTCCCCGCTTTGACGCCCCAGCCCGTGTCGTCGACCTCAGCCCGCAACCACAGTGTGGGCGCGGCAGGACCTCGGCCGGCCACTGCCCTGAGCGCCCGCCGCGTCCACGCTGTCCTTGGGAGGGCACGCGGGGAAGCCAGGCGCGGAGCCACAGCGCCCCCTGCCGGGCGCCGGGCGCTGCGCTCCAGCCGGCCGCACCGAGCTGGGGAAAGGCTCACGACCCCGCCACGCGCCGCCTGGCCGGAAGCCTCAGACCTGGCCCAGCAGGGTCCAATCCCCCTAAGCCTTGGCAGTCTGGAATGAAAGAGGTGCCCTTCACACAGCCACAGGATGTGTCCCCTGCAAGGTCAGGTGCTGAGGATGGAGAGGATGACGACCTGCAAAAGGTCATGCGGCACGGCAGTGGCACCCCAGGACTGGAACCCCACTCCTCCTGTGGAACACTCTTCCCGTGTCTAGCACCCCTCGAATTGGCTTCGGGCTTAGGGAAGAGCCCAGGACAAGGAAAGCGAGCTGGGTCCTCGCTGCACAGGCGCGGACCCCTGGGGGACCTTGGTGGGGGGGTCCCTTCTCAGTCCAGCCTCGGGGGCGTGACCTCCAAGCGTTCTTCTCGCACCTCACAGTCCTCTGTGGGGTCCCAACCGCGGGTGCGGCCGACCCCTGCCGGCCGGAGGGGAGCACTGCACCGGGACGGCCAAGGAGCCACCTGCCAAGCGCTCCGGCCTGGGACTGCCCACTAAGGACACAGTTAGGGCTCCAGCTCCTCCTTGGACGGGTTGGAAAAGAGTCCTGAATACCTTTCTCAGCTGCAGGCTCCAGAGGACAAAAAACCGTTACGGTGCTTCACTCAGAAAGCCAGGACCTCAAATGAGTCTTCGGAAAGAGCTGGGGAGCAGCTTGCTTAAATTCATGGACGCCCTGGGTTGAATCCTGGCCCTGGCCCTCCTCAGTTGTGTGACCTAGGGCAAGCTACTGACGTCAAATTCTGTGTGTCAGTTTTTGCCACTGTTACGAATCTAAAATGACCTGGAAAGGTGTTCAGGGGCATGGCATTTGCAAGGTGCTCACATCTCGGGGATGCCATACTCATCAGGGATTTAATCCATTGGTGAGTTCTTGGCAAAATGTGCTGTCGGAGGTGGGGCCTGGCTGGAGGTGAGTCACGGAAAGCCTGGCCTTGGGAAGGTGTGTGCCTGTGCCCTGCTTTTCTCTTCCTCCCTCTGCTTCCTGGCCATGCTGGGTGAGGAGCTCTCCTCCACCATGCCTTTCCACCACGGGGTTTCTGCCTTGGAGCCAGCCAGTCATGGACTAAACCCTCTGAAACCAGGAACCAGAATAAACCTCTTCTCTTTAAGTTCCAAGTGTTGGGTCCAGTGATGAAAAAGTGACTAATACAGGTGCTGAGTTGGGAGTAGGACCTAACTTCATAT
>NW_004955464.1:8525889-8561826 GCF_000276665.1 Chinchilla lanigera | reverse complement strand
ATATAATATATATTTTATATATATATATCAGAATGGAGCCTGGCACAGAGTGAACATGAGGTAAATGTTACTCTGTTTACTGAGCACCTAGACTATGCCAGGCACTGCACTGGGCACTTGGCTATGGCAGTGAGCATGACCCAGCCACTGTCAGGGCAAAGCTGCCAGAGGGCGGCCTGCCACTAAATAAGCCTGAGAAACATCCATTGCACTCCAAGAGTCAGGGTTTAAGCCAGGGGTGGCTCAGACTCATATGCCCCGGCAGCTGTCCGGTATGAAGAGACCCTAGGATAGGAGAGAACACGACAGAGAAGGTGCTGCTGGGTCAGTCAAGCCTTGAGCACCCAGGTTCTGGCCAGGCAGGAAGGGATAAGGCCCCTCTGCAGCAGCCATTCACACCACAACCGCCCGGAAGTCCTCAACTCCACATTCCAAGGCAGGAAGGAGATTGCTCTTTCAGAATGTGCTTGTGCATGCCTCGTGGAGGACTGCAGGGAGCCTCCCTGTCACCAAGTCCCAGTGCGGACCAGTTTAACCATCCTCGTGGCTCCTGACTACAGCCTGAGCCACATAGAAGGGGAGTGTGGGTCACTGAATCTAGGATTTCAGGGCCCTCTGAGGGAGAACAGGTAGGAACAGCAGAGGGGAGAAAAGAGAAGCAGCCATTGTTGAACCCCCTCTGTGTGTCAGCAGATGCTTTACCCCTACAGTTATTTTAGTTTTTTGGTTCCTCAGGATTGAACCCCGGGCTTTCCCACTAAGCCACATCCCAGCCTTTTTTTATTTTTAACTTTTGAGACAGGGTCTTAGCAGTTGACCAGGCTGGGCTCAAACCTTTGATCCTCCTGCCTCGGCCTCTGGAGTAGCAGGACTTATAGACATTCCACTGCAACTGGCTGATTGCATTTTAATTTCACAGCAGCTGAGTGAGGTACAGGTAATATTAACCAGTCCCCACTTTACCTGTGAAGAAACCAACCCTCCAGAGGTGGCATAATACAGCCAAGGTCAGGGGCTGGCCGGCTTTGGAGGCAAGATTTAAAACCCAGCTCTCTACAACATTCCGTTGCTCCCTGAGAAGGCCCATGGGAGCAGCTACAAGAGGGAGAAAGCTCGAGGTGAAAAGGGTGACAGAGAGGTTCCAGGCAGAGGCACGAAATGAGGGCTGGAAGGAGACAGCGTTGTCACCAAGGTCTTCGTTCTCCTTGGGCCACATGCACAAAATCAGCTAGGCTGAGGACTCAGCAGGGTATTTTTAAAACCACCCACCTCTAAAGCTCTTCTGTTCCTGTGCTTTAAAGTTCCTCTGAAAAGTTGGAATAAATTTGCCTGTCTTTTCTCCCAGACGAATGCAGAGGAGGAAAACAAAAAGAACACGTATTTTATGAGCGCAAATTTGGGATGGTGACATCTCCAATCATCATTTTATGGCTTGATGATATACAGTAATTAGGTGTCGGGAGTAATCTATGGCCGCAAGAACAGAGTCATCGCTGGGAAGAAGAAGAAGAAAAAAAAAAAAAAAACCACTCTCCTCCCAGAAGGAAACCTGAGGCGCTGGGCGGGAGCAGCTGAATCAGCCTCCCAAAAGGCAGCGCACAGCTGCCGACCGCGACTGCGGAAATGAGGCCTGCAGCTGCGGGCGCAGAGCGGAGCTGGGGGCCAGAGGAGTGACCCTTCCTGGGGTCGCGGGAAGCCGGCCTTTGGATTCAGTGACACCCCCTTTCCTGCTGGGTGACCCTACTCTCTCTGGAAGGCATTTCCAGAACTGCCAGGGTCGGGCCCCTTTTCCCGCCCCCCCCCCCCCCCCGGGAAGGTCTCCTGAGGAGGGGAGTTGGTGCTGGGCCCTGAGAGATGGGGTTATGGACGGACACAGAGAAGCGGGAGGCCGCCTAGGCAAGGCTTTGGAGGAGAAGTCACTTAGGGACCCACGTAGGGAGAGAATTGTTTTTAGGACTGCATCACTCTTGGGAGTTGCCAATTTATGGCGTTGTTTCTAAGAGATAAAGCATTGAGGGTTTTGCCTTTGTTTTCTTCACAAAGACGCTACCCAAAAGGGCACTTAGTGTCAAAAGTCCTGGGCTTGATGAGTTTCTACCACTTCCTCAAGCCAGTAACTCAACCCCTCAGCCTCAATCTCCTCATCAGTAGAAAGGGGAGAATTACATAGCTGAGGCTAGGGTGAGGATTACACGTGATAACAGAACCAAGTCCTACATCAGGGCCGGCAACGATCAGCCCCAGGACAGGTGTCTTCTCCCTGCCACCCTTCAAACCTCCAATCTGCAGTCACCCTGTCAGTCTGTTTGTTGTCCTGAAGCTTCACCAGGGCCCTCCCTGCCTTGCTTACACCTAAAATGCCACCTCGCACACAAAACATGCTCATTTATGTGCTGTAGAATAAAGGAAAGTCAAGTAGTATGATCCATTCATCAACAGACAAGAAAAAAGGTCACATGATCCTATTCACAGATGCAGTAAAAGCATGGGACAAAATCCAGCACCCATTTGTGAGTTTAAAAACCTCTCAGCAAACTAGGAATAGAGGAGAATGTCTTCAACTGGATAATGAACATTTGTAAAAATACTACAAGTGACATCACACTTCATGGTAAGAAACTAGAACTTCTGCTAAGATCAAGAACAACATAAAGATGTCTGCTGTCATCACTCACCCCTTTCAGCATCACAGTGGAAATCCTAGCTGATGAAATAAGGAGAGGAAATAAAACTGGAAAACTGGTAAGAAAGGGATAAAGCTGTCCACTAGATGACATGATTATCTATGTGGTGAAACTGAAAAAATCGACAAATTAAAACAACCTAAAAAATTTATTTAACTCCTGGAACTAATAAACAATTATAGCAAGATTGCAGGATATATGGTTAATATACAAAAGTTAATCAAATGGAATTTGAAATAGAAATGTATTACTCCTTACGTTCATACCTCCCAAAATGAAATCCATGTAACAAAATAACATAGTAACCAACTATGTAAAATATCTATATGAGGAAAACTACAAAAAAAGATAACCAAAAGAACTAAAAGAAACCAAACTAAAAGAACTAAACTAAAAGAAAGAACTAACTAAAAGAAAACCAAAAGAACTAAATAAATGGGGAGATTTTCCATGTCCATACCCAGTCCATTCAGCTCTTTCTGGTCTTTATATAGACAGATTTTTAGATGTCCCTCATGTCAGGAACTGACTTTGAGGAGTGGGCAGAAAATGTAGTTTATTGCCAGGCATGGTAGTGCATGCCTGTAACCCTAGCACTCAGGAGGCTGAGGCAAGAGGATCGCTGCAAGTTAGAGGCCAACCTGGGCTACCTAGTGAGTTCAAATACAACCTGAACTATGTAGCAAGACCCTGTCTCAAAAAAAAAAAAACAAAAAAAAAAAACATGTAGTCTATTATTTCTCCCATTTTGCAGGTGAGGAAATTGAGACTTGGAAAAGTGGTGTGACGTGCTCAGAGTCACACAGTAGTTAACTCCTCATAGGCAGAAAGGGACAAACTAGTATGTGCCTGGTACCCTGTGTAATTTATGTCACGTAAGCCTCACAACAGCCATAAAGGAAGCTGAGGTCCAGAGAGGTTTTGTAACGTGTCCAGGTCCCGCCACTGGAGAGTGGCAGAAGCTGGGATCTGGACACAGCTGTCCCAGGGCACCAGCCACCCTGCTCTGGGCTGCCTCCTCTAGGACCTGAGACAAGGCCTCACCCGCCCTGGCTGAGGCCACCCCAGCCCCCTCCTGTGAACATCTCACGTCCACTCGGTCTGACCCCGCACAGTCACGGAGCACCGCCAGCCCCGGGGCAGTGCCTTGCGTGGATTCCCAGGTTGGCACCAGGCATTTCCCAGGGTGCTGGAGGTTTGGAGTCCAGGAGGAAAACTTCCACCTTCTCCCCAGGTGGCTGGAACAAGAGGCTCTCCAGAGCGAAGAAGGAACCAGTGATCTACCTGACCTCCCCCTCCTCTCATTCCCTTCCCTCTCTCTCTCATTCCTTCCTCCTTTCCTTCCTCTTCCCCTCCCCACCCACCATCCCACCTGCCCTGCTGACAAACTTCCTGATCTCCAAGGCCGCAACAAGGGAGGGGGAAATTTTTAAAAATTAAACCTGTGTTAGTTACTTTTCTCTCATTGCTGAGACATAATACCTGATGCCCAAAATTAAGGAAGGGAAGGTTTATTTAGCTCACAGTTTGTGGAGGTTTCAGTCTGTGATCAGCTGGCTCCAAGGAAGGATGGCGTGGCAGAGCAGCAACAGTTCATAGCAACAGAAGACAACAAAAGCAGCAAGAGCAAAAGGGGAGGGGAGAGAGAACAAACCTCTTTCCCTCCCTTCTATTGCATGCAGGCTGCCTGTCCCAGGGCGGATGTGGCACTCACACACATAATCCCAGCATGGGACACGAATCAGTCACAAACTCTAGAAGCCCGCCCCCATGACTGCATGAGGCTTTGGGGGGACATCTAGACACAAACCATAACACAGCCTCAGGAGAAGAAGACAAAGGAGGGAGGGGGAGTTCGCAGTGTCTCCTGCACCAGGAGTCAGTCCCCCCTCCCAGTCCAGGCCGGCTGGAAGAGCATGACGGTCATGGGACTCTCTCAGCTTCCTCTTACCTATGACCAGCTCTCTTCAAAGCCAGAGGGGAGAACAAAGGAAGAAAACAGGAAGAGAAACAGGTGTGGGAGTCAGGTCTGCGATGTGAGTAATATCACTTAATTTTAGCCACCCCTAATTTTCTGTGTTGCCGTTGCATGCAGTTCTTCCTCCTTGCCTGTCACTGTTCCAGCTGAACAATGATTTCCAAATTAGTGGCTCATTCTGGCGTTATCGTATAATAAGTCTGTGGGCAGCACGCTGCTCTCGTGGTAGACACCAAATGAGTGAGTGCATCGAAATTGGCCCTATCCAAGGGGAAAGGAGAGAGTGTAGGGGTGGCATGAGCAGACTTGTGACCTTCAGTAAGTATCTGGGCTCACCTGCAATAGCTAGACTGCAGCTCCGTCACAGATGAAGACTAAAGGAGTGAACGTGTGTGATGTCCCCGTGGTGTCAGGCACACACGAAGTGCTCACTAGTGCTGATACTGGGACTCAGCTGAGCAGCGTGCGGGCTGCACACCCGGAAGACGCAGAGCCGCTGGTCAGCACTGGGAGACTTCGCTTGGGGAGCGCTGATGCTCATCTCCTGTGCCTCTCTCTGCCTTTGACAGGCTGTTGACCTGAGCACACTTTTCCTTCTCCTCCTTTTCGAGCTCCCTGTGCTTCTTCAAGACTCAGCTGAAATGTCCCCTCCTCTGGGAAACTTCTGACCTCCCAGACAGCCCCACTGTGCTTAGCATATTCTTGTCATGTGTGCAGAAACTTCACTTGAGGAAACAGAAGAGCTCTCCAAGTTCAAGATGTTACTAGAGCTTGCTGAGTAGGTGGTCCATACTCATTTCAAAGAGGAAGCCCCTGGATGAGGGAGATTGATTGTCAGTTCGTCAGCCCAGTCTCCCACAGATGGCCTCTGAGGGCTACTGTGAGCTAAGGAACAAGAGCTAAACCCTTGAAATTTTCATCTATAGCTGAAGGATTACTTATGTCAGAAAATAGTCTGGGGTTGGGGGTGTAGCTCAGTGGCTATTATGGCTTAGATCTAGAACGTCCCCTGAAAGTTGTATGTGCTCAGAGGTGGGGCTTCTGGGAGGTGATTGGATCACATGGGTGCTATGCCCCTCAGTGGATTCATCTGCTGATGCGTCCATAATTAAATCTGCTGTTAGGGAGGAAGGGCCTGGTGGGAAGTGGTGGGTCACTGGGGACCTTCCTCCCCTCCTTCCTGCCTTGGAGCCAGAGGATTGAATCCCCTAAAAACCATGAGCTAAAATAACACTCGTGTCTTAGTCACTCCCTTATTGCCGAGATGCAATACCTGACAACCACCATTTATAGGGAGAGGTTTATTTTGACTCACATTTACAGACCATGGTCAGCTGGCTCCAAGGTAGAAGTAGCATGGTGGAAGGGTCTGGCAGAGGAAAAATGCACAGGTCAGAGTGGCCAGGAAGCAAAGAGAAAAGGGAGGAGCTGGAAAGAGAGATGCATACCTCCAGGTCCCACCCACAGTGACCCACCTCTTCCAACCAGGCCCCACTCCTAACAGCAAGCTGGCTGTGCTGCCCCCAAAATCCTGTCGCCTTCCATAGCCCCACCTCTGAGCACGTAGGGTCTAGGAAGTCATTCTTGATCCAAACCACAACATTCTGCCCCTGGCTCCCAAAAGACTCATGTGCACCTCCTTATGTAAAATCTATTTAGTCCATCCTGAAGAGTCACCAAAGTTTTAACACTTTCAGCAATGCTGAAAAGTTCAAGTCCAAAGTCTCTTCCAAGATTCAAGACAGGGGCTGGGGACATAGCTCAGTGGCATGAGCACCTGCCTGGCAAGCACAAGGTTTTGAGTTTGATTCCCAGTACCAAACAAAAAACTCAAGACAAACTCTTAGCTGTGAGCCCCCACAAAAATCAGAAAGTAAGTTAAACACAGCCAACATACAACCACACAGGATAAGCATTGCCATTTCAAAGGGCAGACTAGAGGGATAGAAAGGCATAGAACCAAAGCAAGACTGATATCCAGCAGGGCAAACATTAAATCTCATAGTTCTGTGTCCAGAACCTGGGATAGATGGTGGCAAGATGTAAACGCCAAAGGGCTTGTGTAGCCCCAACCCTATGGCAGTGCCAGATGCAGCCCTCAAGACTTCTCTGGGCTGGCTTCATTCACCACCTGCAGCTTTTCTCAGCAGACATTCATATGTCAGCTTCCCCAGTATCTTGAGATCTCCACAGCAATTTTATCTTCACTCTCATAGATTTAGACACTGCCCTCTCTGGCAGGGAAACACTGCCTGCCCTCCTTGTCCTTCTGATAACTGAGTGGACATTTCCTTGACCCCCAAAGCTCTTGCATTTTGCACACCCATAAAAATAGTACCACGTAGATGATACCAAAGACTGCTGCCAACTTGAGCAGTAACCAGACTCCCTTGCATCATGGCTGAAGAGGGCTCCAAGTGCCAGGATAGCTGAGCATTGTGAACCAAATCTCAGCAAACCAACTTCTTTGGCTGCTCTTCTTCAGCAGGCCTAGGGCTTTCTTCTCAAGGCAAAGTCTTTCACTCTTGCATCCCTGGGCCTGTAAAGGGTGCATATTTGTTTGTTTGGCTGTTTTTGTTTTTGCTTTTTGAGACATGGTTTTTGCTGTATAGTCCAGACTGGGTTGGAACTCACTACATAGCCCAGGCTGGCCTTCAACTCATAGCAATCCTCCTGTCTCAGTCTCCTGAGTGCTGGGATTATAGGCGTGTGCCACCAAACACAACTTAAAATAGGGTATTTCTAAAATGCCCTCAAAGCATCTTTTCTGTAGTCCTGCTGCAAAGTACTTGGCTTCTTTTTAATGCTAATTGAAGTAACCAAACTGTGTCTGCTCCAACTTTGCAGCTACTTCTTTTCTGGGGAAACTGAAAACTTTTCAAATGAGCTTTTTGCTCCTGATTTTCAGTATAAATCTCACTAAAGGCAGCAAAAATACCTATGTTACAGTCTGGGCATTGAATTGTCTTAAAATTTCCTCTGCCAGATTAATTAGTCCACCACCCTTAATCTCACCTTCCTTAATCTCAAAGTCTCAGGACATGAGCAAAATGTAGACAAATTTTCTGCCAGAGCAGAACATATATGGCCTCAAGTCCAACTGCCAATGGAGTCCTTGTTCCCACCTGAAATCTCCTGAGTCTGGTTTTTATTGTTTGCATTTTCATGAGCATTCTGGTCCCCTGGTCTCCAACCAGAATCTTCCATCAAGTTGGCCTCACAGTATTCCAGAGATTCTCTAGCCACAATCTGCAAGCCTTTCCAAAGTCCTTCCTTGAGCCAGTTCCAAAGGCTTTTAAACCACATGGTCAAGTGTAGGTCTGGCAATGATTTCTCTGGTACCAAAATCTGTCTCAGTTACTTTCTTCATTACTGGGACACGGTCCTTGACAGACACACAGCTTAAAGGAGGAGAGATACTTTGGCTCACGGTTACAGTCCATGGTTGGGCAGCTCTGAGACACAAATACTAGAAAGGTCGGACTGAGGAAACCTGCTAACATCATGGTGACCAGGAAGCTGAGAGAAAGAAGAGAGGGAGGTTATCACCTCAGCCATCCACCTCTTCGGACCAGGTGCCACCTCCTAATTAAGAGCAAGTCTGCTCTAGTGCCCTATAATCCAATCACATTCCAAAAGCCCTACTTCTGAACACAAGAGGCTCCTGGGGACATTTAGGGTGAAAACATAACATCTCTCTTTAAGTGGTGGGTGTCATATTTTGTGCCAGCAATAAAAAAAAGTGATTAAGACAGTGATAGAGCACTTGCCTAGCATGCACAGGACCCTAGCACCAGAATCTCTAGCACCAGAAAAAAAAAAAAAAAAAAAAGTCTGTACCACAACATTCTGGACCTCAAAAATGTCACATGTTTGGTAGAAAACAGGACTCCCAAGTCCCTCACCCCCAGAGTCTTTGGTCTCAGCCCAAGATTTAACACAGAGAAAGAAAGTATAGAAATACAATAAACCTAAGATAGATTAAGGCCAGCTATACCAAAGGGGATAAAAACCAGCATTCATGTAGCACCCACTGGATGCTGGAACTTCATATTCCTTATTTCATTTCACCCCTGTAAGGCAAGGACTCCTACCTGGTCCACAGATAAGAAAGCTGGAGTTCCAACAGGTAAATGACTCTCTCAGCCTCATAACAAAGAGCTAGATCAGAAACGGCAACCCCGTTGTCCCTCATTGGAAAGGGTGCCTGCTCCCCGCAGTTGCCCCCAAACTAGGCAGGATGACCCCACACAGTCCCCTCTCTGTGACAGGTGCCTCCTAAGTTTCATGACCTGAACTTATTTATGAGCTCACCATTAATCAGAGTGGGGTGGTCCACAAATCTTATGGCTTAGTAACAGCCACAAGAAGGGGAGAAGGGAAAGGTCACCAATACATGCACAGCTCTGTGCCAAGGAGGCCACCTCTCACACACAGGTGCCTGAGCAAATTACCGACAGGCTGGGCAGGGCCTCACCCAGACGCCAGAGAGGACTCGTGTAAACAAGAGAAATCGTGCTGCACGTTCTGCACGAGGCTGACAACAAGCAACGGAAGATGGACGCTGAATTTCACCCCTGTAAAACTCAGGCTAAAAAGGTGACACAAATATTTCAGCCTTTTATCTCAGACTCTGCCATTAAAGGAGCACCACCTCCTCTGGTCTCTTTCCATTTTTAGAGATCATAGCCAACCTGGAAAACTTCTCTCTATAACATTCACACCAGCTCAAATCTCCAAGGCCCTCCTCGGTGTCCTAAAAATAACAGCATGAAAAGCCAGCTCCGCCCAGTGTGGCGCCTCTTCCCCGCCACCTGCCCGAGGCGGGAAGGACACGATGCAGCCACAAAGGTGCGCTGTGTAGATGGCCTCGCAGGAAGAATCCATCTGCATCGAAACATCTTTAGTTGGAAGCAGAACTGTGAGAGCCGGTGCCTGCCTTTTATCCTGCTACTTACATAGAGCAAAAGTGCAGTGTACTCGGCCCTGCACACACGCGCTAATCCGCAGGGAGCAGCGCGTGTGCGATGCTGCTGGCTTCCCTGCTGGGCCAGCTGGAGGGGAAAGCCATCTCCTGGCCAGGGACGATGAGGCCAAGAGGCCCCAACCTCCTTGTCCTGGCCCCAGGGGAGCTCGAGACTTCTGCTCAGTGGCATTCGGAGCTTGCCAGCTGCCTTTACCAGCACCGCCGGCCAGGAGGCCACTTTAGGGTTCTCCGCCCCTGCAGCTGTTGCCCAGACCCTTGGGCCCTGGCCCAGATCAAAGGAAACACCTGAAACAGCAGCTAAGTCTCTCAGACTGCAGTTCCAGCCTCAGACCTGCTGATTAATGGCTATGTGACTAGGAAGAAGGGACTCACCCTCTATGAATGTCAGCTTCTTTAAATGTAAGTCAGTGAGGGGCTGGGGATACAGCCCAGTGGCACAAGTGCCTGCCTGGCAAGCACAAGGTCCTGAGTTCAATACCCGGTACTACAAAAAAAAAAAGGTAAGTAGGTGATACACACCTGTAATCCCAGCACTCAGGAGGCTGAGGCAGGAAGATCACTGAGAGTTTGAGATCACTGAGAGCCTGGGCTATACAGTAATCAGTTCAAGCCCAGGATGAATGACACAGTGAGATCCTGCCTCAAAAAAAAAAAAAAAAAAAAAAAGTAAAGCGGCTTTCCAATTGCTTCAGTTCTCATCCCAATCTTTTTAGGTACCCAGGACAGTTTGGGTCCTTG
Source organism: Chinchilla lanigera (assembly GCF_000276665.1). NCBI lineage: Eukaryota > Metazoa > Chordata > Mammalia > Rodentia > Chinchillidae > Chinchilla > Chinchilla lanigera. The sequence goes on along the minus strand of NW_004955464.1, from coordinate 8,551,439 downwards.
CTGAGCAGTGCCTCTCTCTCCTGAAGACAGATGATGCAGCCAGCTCCTCCCCACCTGATACCTTCCTGGGTTACAGGCCAGGCCCCTTCTGTGTCTTAATATCTTAAGATACTGTGTCCTAGGGCTAATGTTTCTCTTAATATCTCTCTTAATATCTGTGTCCTAGGGCTAACGTTTCTCTCTGGCTTTTCCCCCAGAAGGCTAGTGCACCCCACGCATGATATCCTGTGGGCCCATCTGGACCCCAACACCAGCGTCCACCACAGCTGCTACCCACTCTGAGCAAATTGTGTGTCCCATGCTGACTCATTTAGTCCTTGCCGTGACCCTCTGATTGGACATTTGCCTTTACAGAGGAGGCCACTGAGCACAGAGGAAGGAGCAGCAACTCTGTCAGAGCAAATCACGGAAGACATCCTGGAGGAGGCGGCTTAGGAGCTGTGATTTGCCGGATGGAGAGAGCAAGGGACTTCCCCACAAAGAGGACAGGATTTCCACCACCCCTGTCCTCTGCAGCCTTTGTAGCCTACTGGCTGAAGTGCCAGAGGCTGTTTGTAAAGTTCAGGTCCCAGGCTGTTCTGAGCCCAGCCAAGCCCTGGCAGAGGCCAGGCTTCTTATCTCTGTTCCCGTTTGCTTGGCGAGCCGGCAGTAGCTGAAAACAACCCTGCCCAGTGCAGTTTAATCATGAATTATAAGATGCTGCCGTTGACAAGGAACAGACCACAGCGCCGGGGCAGGGCAGGCCGTGCGGCTGGGGTGAGGGTCATGCTGGGCCGGCGATCCCAGTACAGAAAGGGAAGCGCAGGGCAGGCCTGGACCCCATCCCGATCCCACCGCCCAAACCCCAGCGCGCGCTGCTTGCAGGGAGAGGCCGAGGCTCTCCGATGGCCACAGCCCCGCCCCCTCCCCTGCTAACCCGGGTTGGCTCAGAAAGGGGCGGGCCTGGACCTGCTGTGCGGGCCTCAAGGTGGGCCATGGGAGGGGCGGGCGCTCACAGAGACACAGGAGCAGGTACGAAGGAAGCTCGGCCAGAAAGGCCCCACCCTCCTTCCCACGGCCCCAGCCTCTGGGAGCTCCCGCTCTCCCCGCTCCCAAGGACGCCTGCGTGCAGAAAAGCTCACCAGCTGCCAAACCAAATAAGCCTGGAATCTCAGCCGCGTACCGCGAGGACCTGTGCGTCCTGCTCTTGCTCCTGGCTGGACAACCTTCCCCACACTCCTGCACCGAGCCAGGCTCCGTCCACAGGCGGGCTTCACCCGTGCCAGGTCCTCGGTGCGCTCCACCAGCTGGAGATGAGAAACAGACAAACAGACAGAGACAGAAACACAGACACAGACACAAAGAGACAGAGACAGAGACATAGAGACGGAGAGACCGAAACAGAAACACAGAGAGACAGAGAGAGACAGAGACTCCATGGGAATCCAGAGCCAGGGGCCCGGTCGCTCCCCTCACTTCAGTGGCGGGGAGGCTGGGCGAGCGGGAGCACGATGTGATGAACAGCAGGCCAGGGTTTGTCGCTTGCAGTCACCTCGAGGCACTGAGACTCACACGGAATCATGGAGCCATAGACGGTAAAGACGACGACCTCGGAGAACTTCTCAGGACGGAATCACAGCACTTCGAGGTCCCGTGACCAGAGCCTCCCTCACTGCTGCCGTCCTAGACTTCGAAGAGCTGCGGGGGACGACCGCTTCTCCTCTGGCTGGTCCTAAGGTGGCCGTGTCTCTCAGCCCCTCCACTCACGTCCTACAGCAGGAGAAGAAAGGGTGTGATGCTAGTGTATGGCAGCACCCCCTAGGCCCTTGGGGTGCCTTAATTCATCTGCCTCACAGCGGCCTTGTGCAGTAGGATTGTTCTTATCGCAGTTAACAGGGTGAGAAAAGGGAAGGTTAAGGAACTCACTGCCTGTGAGCAGCCAGTAAGCATTCAGCAAGTATTTGTCAAATATGTAAATGCTGAACTAATGTGAATTCCTTTCCAACTTTGTCTGTTTTCCCCACTTTATCTCTCAGTTGCAAAAGAAAAAGACAAGAAGATGTCAGGGCATAATTGCAATATAAAAGAGATCCACAGATGGAGAACAACTCACTTTATCATTTGCTCCCCAAACTTCTGAAATGAATTTCTCAGCACAACGGGAAAACTGTCAGGGCCTCACGAATCTGTGGGAGGGGGTCTGAGGTCGGTTTGAAGTGGGAGCTACAGAAGGGCTTATCGCCCGCTCACTGAGGAGCCTCACCGGCTCCATCTAATTAACAATAAACCAGATGCCCGGACACAGCCCGCTTCTACATCTGTAACACGCTGACAGTCTAAAAATGCCAGTCTCCTCCTTGTGTGTCAGCTAAATGTCACTGGCGACATTTGATGTAATTCAGAGATGAAAGTAAATCCAATATTATTGCTGACTAAATAACCACAAGCCCAATCAGGGAGCCCCAGGCCCCACAGCGGAATGGGGAGAGGAGACAGCCCCACAGGGAGGCGGGAGAGCCAGCTCCTTCCCAGACCAGCCCAACCCCAGCTGCCCACAGACAGGAAACCAATTTGTTGACCCATTTCTGCCGGGGAGGACCAGGACTTAGAACCCCCAAGGCTACCTGGTTAGGAACCAAGGGCTGTTTCCCTTCTCTGAGCCTCAGTTTCTTCACCTGCTCAAGGAGCGGAGGCAAAGCCATGCCTCCAGGGAAGGAGAGAGGGCTTTGGGGGCAATAACTCGCCCATTCAGGCCACTCTCATGTCCTGAGCAGCTACTGTCTAGGTGCCAGAACTCCGCACTCCTTTGATTAATCACCTTCTCCAGTAGATGGTAAGCATCACAGAGACAAGCACTGTTGTCCTTTGTTCTCCTTTGGGTCCTATCCCAGCCCGCTAAGGACTCAGTAAATATCTGTGGGATGAACGCAAGCGTGAGTGGATGGATTTGTCTTCCCAAAAAGCCCTGCCACAGCTTTTTGGGAGGCTGTGTAGTCCTCTGGGGTGGAGACAAGGTGCTCTGTGTCTCCTGGTGTCCAGGTCCCAGGGGAGCAGTGACAGTTGCGATGCAAATGGTACCAGTTCCCACCACCGGGCTGCAGGTGGTTGGGGCAGATGAGATACTTCTCGGTTGCCCCAGCATTAAAAAACATTAAGACACCTGTTGACCAAAACAGACACCACCAATGAAAGATACATGGGTATCGAACTCTTCCAGATGTCCCCTGAGAAGGACACAGCGCATACGCAGTGCCCAGCCAGCAATGCGTCACTCGAAGCTAACAGTGTGGGGACAGCAAATAAACCCCGAATGAGAAACAGTCAAGCAAAAATGGAGCTGGGGGAGGGAGAGATGAGGGGGTAGACAGACTGTGTCTTCAACAATGTCGTTGTACAAGACAAAGAAATGCTGAGGAACTCCTGCCAGTTACAGGAAACTGAAGAACTAGGACAAGCAAATGCAATATGGAATCCAACACTGAATCACGTGCTAAAGGGAGAGAGCGCTTATACAGGACCTTAGTGGGTCAACGGGCAAAACTAGAATAAGCAGAACTGATGAAAGTGTTGGTATTGATTTTCTTTTGCTGCTATAACAAATAATCGCAAGCTTAATGCATTAAACCAATACAAATTTAATTAGGACATGGACAGGATCTCACTAAGTAGTCCAGGCTGGGCTTGAACTCAAGAGTCCCGAGCCGCAGCCTTCTGAGTGCTGGGATGACAGGCGTGTGCCACCACGCCCAGCTTGAATATGGACATCTTCTGAGAGGTAATTGTTCTGTTTATGGAAGCAGGACTTAAAGAACAATCCCCTCGAGCTCCTCCTCTCCTCCCTGTAGCTATAACTTCTTGTCCCCACCCCCACAGATAAGATCGGTAACTACGTCCTGTGAACAGAGTTTATGTAATCTTGTTCTCGCAGGGCTCCTAACGCTGTCTTCTTTCAAGGTTGTTATTCACTGCTTCTGTACCTCACTCCCCCAACCCCAGCTGCTAACAACCAACCCCTCAGCCAGGTGTATCAAGCTAGAACCTTCCCTTTGTTCTGATGCCCAGCACTTTGGACATGAGTTCAGCTGGGTCAGTGTGCGTCTAAAAGCCTGGAACTAAATCCTCCTCTTCCCCCACTGGTCTCTCTGGTGATCTCTTGGATTCTGCAACACTGTAACGGTCAGGGATTGATAGAAGTACTGTACTGACGTTAAATCCAGTGGCATTGGTGACGGCCGGGTGCTGGGGTAAAGAGTGTGTCCTTATCCTCTGAAAATACGCGCTGAAGTATTTAGAGGCATGGAGTCGTGATGTATGCAACTCGCTCCGGGGCAGTTCAGGAATAATAAATAATAGAGATGAGAGAGAAAAGGATAAAGCAAATGTTACAATGTACAACAGGTGGCTCTTGGTTTAAAGAAAAAGACATGAATATTGTTCCTGCTATACTTACAACTCCTCTGTAAGTCTGAGTAACCTCAACTGTGTGCGTGTCTTTCTGCCTGCTACTGGAAACTCTCAGTAAGTGCGACTGCGGAGAGAAAGGACTTCCTGTGCCTCAGTTTCACTTCAGCAGGAGATCAGGGGCTCCTTGGCGCTCCCCTTCACAGACAGAAGCAAATTCCCTGTCCCGGGTACTTAGGCGCCCGCATGACCTCCAGCTTCCTTCTCTGACAATCAGTCCTCTGCCCCCACCTGTTCTTCCAGCCGTACCTCAAAACTGCATGGTAATACCTGCTCCCTTTGTTAAACAACTGGCCTCTGGTACCAGGGACGTGCCTGGGTCATCTCACTGAATTTTCATGACACTCCTGGAAGGCAGGCACCAGTGCTTCTTCATACAAACGTCAGCTCAGAGGCTCAGAGAAGTTAGGTGTCTTGCCTTGGGTCACACAGCAACTCCAGACTTTAAACCCGCCCTGATTCCAAAGCCAAGCTCTTCCTGCACTGTCCCAGGTGCTGATTCAATAAGCATTTCCTAAGCACCCACTCGGTGCTGGGCTCTGCCAAGTAACGGGCAGGAGGAGGGCGGATGTTACAACTGCCATCAAACTCCACCCCGAGCTCCAGGAGGGAAGATCCGGCAGAGATCCGGCTGAGGGACCCGGCCAAGGCTGAGGGACCCGGCCAAGGCTGAGGCAGGTCCGTCAGGAGTCTCCCCTGGCTCTCAGGATCAGAGCCAGCCCAAAGGCTGTGCCTGCAGCACAGCTACGGTGCAGGTGGAGGTGAGAAAGCCCACGCACCGCCTAGTGGAAGTCCAGTTCTCAGCGTTTCTGCCTGTCGCGGCCGCTTGTTAACTGGTCTCTGCTGCCCTCTAGTGGGAGACACGGAGATGACAGGGCCGAGGCCACACCCAGAACTGCCGGGGAAGGAGCCCCTGCCTCGGCCTGGGCCCTGGGAGCGGGTTGCCGGGCTTGTAGACACAGAGGCCCGGGGTTCAGGTTCCGACCCTGCTGGGGTCAGTCTGCTTCACCAGGACAGATGCTCATCTACTCTCAGATCAAAATGTGACCCCAAAATTACCCCAGACTGAGATGAGCAAAGACAGAGACTGGAGGGCGCTCACAGCCTGAGCCGCGGGGTAGTCTGAGCCCACCCGGACCCATCCGACGCCTGCCGTCCTGCACCTCGGGACTCTGCTGCCCCACCTGCTCTCTTCTGCGGGTGGGTCCCACCTCACCCGCCTGTGCCGCTGCCCGAGTGCCCATGGCCGCTGTGACCCCCTCCCTGCCATGCTCAGCATTCTCTGTCCTTACACACACACACACACACACACACACACACACACACACGGTGTTACAATTGATACGTTGTGTCAACGTGGGGAGTCTAGAGGTTTGGCTAAGTGACCCAGCAGTTCTGCATCCTGGGGTGAAAAGGACACGCCCTTACCCTTCTGGGATGTTGTTCATTGTGTCAATGTGAGAAGTTTAGAAGGTTAACTTGACTCAGCAGGGAGCCAGGGTGCTTACTTTGTATTCATCCTGAGCCTGTGCGAGAGGAAGGCATGGAGATTGTGTGAGTGCTACACGCCCCCTGGGTGGGGGAGCCTGCTTACAATACAAGGGAGGGAAAGAGGCTTGCTCTCTCTGCCCCTCCTCCCTTTTGCTCTTGTTGATTTGCTGTTCTGCCGCCATGAACATTTGCCCTCTACCATGTGCCACCCTGCCTTGGAGCCAGCTGAGTATGGACTGAAATCTCTACAAACTGTAAATTAAATAAACCCTTCCTTCCTTCATTTTGGGTGTTGACTATTTTGTCCTAGCAACAAGAGAAAAGTATCCAAGACACACAGCTGCACTGGCTGCAAGGGAGACTGGGGCATGCAGTCTTTACCCTAGTCAGCCCTGTGTTCAACGACAAGTCAAGAGTTCTGTGGGCGCTGCAGGCCGGCAGTCTCCACCAGGGAAGTCCTTCCTCACGGCTGCCTCCCTATGCTTCCCCGCTGGCCACGGTTCTAGCTGGAGGCAGAGCAAGCAAACTGAGCTTTTTCAGCCCCACAACAGTGGTGAGAGCTGCAGCCAACTCGCAACAGGTCACCAGAGCTGACTGTTAAATTCGGAAGAACTGCATAAGCCATTTGCTAAACATCACTGTTATTTAAAATTAAAGTATATAGGGGCTGGGGATTTAGCTCAGCAGCAAAGCACCTGCCTGGCAAGCATTCGGTTCCTGGTACCAGAGAAAACCCAAAAAAAAAAAAAAAAGTTTAAAATTAAAGTATATAAACTTACATTTAAATGAACAGCATAGAAAGACAAGAGTAATAGACACATAGTGAAATGTATTACTTCCTAGTTATTTTATTATATTTTATTACTCTCTCTGCTCTTGAGGAGATTTAGGTCTCTGCTCCTACAGAGACCTAAATCTCTCCCTATGCTGTATTCAGGGACATCACCTTAGTAGATGAAACTCAGAATAGTAAGAGTATTTACACCACAAAAATTGGCAAACACTACAAATTCAGGCTTGCATCACTGTCTTGTTGACTGTCTAGAGCAAGAATCGGCAAACTACAGCCAATATGCTATTTTTATATGTTGACCTAAGAATGATTCTTACATTTTTAAATGCTGCAAAAATATATACAAGAGAATCCACAACAGAGACCATATGAGGCCCTCAAAACCTAAAATGGCTACTACGTAGTCCTTTATAGAGTTTGCTGACCTGTGGTCTAGATATTAGGAAGAAATAGGAAAAATGTTAATATTACAAGTTATTAATATCAGATCTTTATCTGTTAAAACTCATAAAAATTTTGAGGAAATAGTTTTCAAACTCTTGGAAACTATCATCTAACATGACAAAAAAAAAAGCCATTCACATTGATAAACAGTTGAAATTCCAAAATATGTAGACCTGAAGCCAAAGATACAGTATATCTTCCATCTAATATAATAACAATAAATTTATTGAAAAAAGTGAAAATTCAGTTGCAACTCCATTTGCCAAATCATGGTTGAATCATAACCATCAGTTATCTGCAGCTATGAATTTGACAAAAAGCAACAAAAGTATCCTGTGAGAACCAGCTGGCTGTATAGAATTTACAATAAAGAGTAGTGTATAATTTATTATTATAGTTTCTTTTTTTTTTTTTTTTTTTTTTTTGGTTTTTCTCCGGTACCGGGAACCGAACTCATGACCTTGCGCTTGCCAGGCAGGCGCTTTTGCCGCTGAGCTAAATCCCCAGCCCCCTATTATTATAGTTTCTATTACTCACATTGGTGAACTTTATAATAACATTTCATATATATGCATATGGTTTGGGAAAGCTGGTTATTAAAACGTCCCAGCACACCCTTCACTCTTGCCCAACAGCCCTACAAATAGCCAAGACTAGAAGGACGCTCTCCGCGTTTTGCATAAGAGGCCTGGTTTCCCCACGTCTGTCGGTACCCAGCCCCCTCTTACCGTGGGCCTTACCTCCAATTTTTCTTTAGGAACCTTTATGTTCTGGAATTTAGACCTCTCATTTGTTTTATTCTTGCCTGTATATTTTTCTTCTGTCCATTTGCTCTACCTTTCTGGACATTTCCTCAGCTTTACTTTACAACCCTTCTACTGGATTTTTTATTTGTGCTACCTGCTATTGTTTGGCTCTGGAGTGGATCCCAAAGGCCTATGTGGTAAAGATGTGGTCCTCAGCTCGGCACTCTTCGAGGTGATGAAAACCTTAAAAGGCAGGGAGGTCGTTAGGTCTCAAAGACGATTGTGGGAGCCCAGCCCCTTCCTCTTTTCTTTTGTGCTGAGCATTAAGTGAGTAGTTTTTCTGTTCCCCCACTTACCTGCCATGATGTGCTGCCTCTCCACAGGCCCGAAGCAACCAGGTCAACCAATCATGGACTGAAACTTCTAAACCTGTATGCCAAAATAAACCTCTTTCTTTATAAGTTGGTTCTCCAGGTTATTCCATTATAGTAACAGGAAACTGATTAACCCATTATCAAATATTTAACATCCAAGAGCTTTTTCCCCCTTTTTTTATGGCATCTTGTTATTTAATGGGTGAAACTGCTTCTCTTCGCTCTCTGAAATATTGGTAACATGTTGGGTGGGTTTGGTTTGGTTTTATTTTTACATTATCTCCTTACTTATTTACTTCTGGCAAAATAAACTGTCTTGGTGACTTTTCTCTCATTGGTGAGACAAAATTCCCGACACCTAAAATTAAGGAAGGACAGGTTTATGTAGCTCACAGCTTGTGGAGGTTACAGTCTATAATCAGCTGGCTGCAAGGCAGGGTGTCGTGGCACAGGAGCAACACTTCAAGGCTGCAGAAGACAGCAAAAGCAGCAAGAGCAAAAAGCAGGGGGGAAAGCCTATTTTCCTCCCTTATATTGTAAACAGGCTACCCCGCCCCCCAGGATAGGTGAGCACTCACACAATCTCCAGGCCCTCCACCTGCACAGGATGAGAATGCTTACAAAGTAAGCTCCCTAGCTTCCTGCTAAGTCAGTTAGTTAACCTTCTAAATTCTTCAAGTTGACACAGTGTATCAACCATAACATAAACCTCTTCTTCTTTAAGTTGGTGGTGTCAGGTATTACGCCCCAGCAATGATGAAAGTGACTAAGACAGATTTTGGTACCAGAAGTGGGGGTCATTGCTGTTACTATACCTGAACATGTGATTTAAAAGCTTCTATTTTTTAAAGGGAACTTATAATTGAATTTTATTTTTCAATTTATTTTTATTAGTACATGTTTGTGGTACATAATGAATACATCACGGATAGTTGGTACATATCCACGACACATCTTAATTCTTTTGCAAATGGGAAGAGGACCAAGAGATGCAGGAAAGGAGAAAGAGGAGAGGAAAAGGATATAAAAAGAATTTAAAACTTATTAAACTGATTGGGAGGAGGGGTTTTAAAAGGTTAGAGATGCTGGCAAAGATAATTCTAAAATATTGTAAGCTGAGCTTGATGGAAGATTCTGGTTGGAGCTCAGAAGACCAGAATGCTCATAAAAATTTGGACAATAAAGACCAGGCTCAGGAAGTTTCAGTTGGGAACAAGGACTCCTTTGTAGTTAGACTTGAGACCATGTATGCTCTGCTCTGGCAGAAAATTTGTCCACACTTTGCTCACGCCCTGAGACTTTGCAGGAGGCTAAGATGAAGGGCAATGGACTAATCTGGTAGCGAGAATTTCAAGGTGGCCCAAGGTTTAGGCTGTGGCAGGAGTATGGTTGGGGGCTTTTAGCCAGCTCTACATTGAGAATCAAGGGCAAATGGCACAGCCATTGAGTTTCACCAGAAAGGAAGCTCCTATAGAGTTGGGGCCTATAAAGTTTTGGCTGAAGAGAGATTGACTATCAAAAAGGTTAGCATTTTTAAAAATCCGAACATTTTATATCAGGAAAATAGGAAGGATGCTCTGAAAGCATCTCAGAAATCAGCAAGACTGAACCCTTGACAGGCTCAAGGGCTCAAAAGTAAAACATTTTGCATTAAGAAAAGAAAACTCAGGACACCCTGCTTCAGAAGGATAGTCTAAGAAACTAGATGCCAAGGTTTATCATTTTAATTTTATCCCCTAGTTATTGCATCCTGGTGAGGCCCACAATCTCCCAAATGAGTGGACAGCAAAGGCTTAAATAAAAGAGTCAAGTGGGTTGATTTTTGGTCTCTGGGAGGATCAAAAACCCTCTCACAGAATTTGAAATTCTCTGGGGTTTAAGAACTTCTCTAGGCAGCCTGTATTTATTATGTTATCAGCCAAAGGAGGGGAATACAGAAGAAGATGCAGGAATCTGGACAGGACTTGTGAATCCCATAAAGGACTTCTCCAAGTAATACATTATGTTAATTTAGAAGAACTATGTTATCTCCAGGAAAGCCTTCACCACAGGAGTGAGATGCCTGCAACTACAGTCTTTATCTAGCTAACTGAGGTTGGAGCCAGGTGTCCTTAGCCATGGTCTTGTCTCCTTTGAGGCTCCACGGCTTCACCCGCCATTACAGGCTGCCAACTCCAGACAAGGGGCCCAGGTCTTGGGCAGACTTACAAGTAAACATGAAAAGCCAATTGGTTGATGTAAATCCCGCTCGGAGCCACTGTGTAGTGGTCTCTATCAGAGATCTGAAATTTGTTTCACAGTGTCCAACCACCCAAATACTCAGAGGCCTCTGCAGCTATTATGCAATGGGACCTGGCTCCTATTCAAGCTAGTGGCAGATCTTAGCATCATCCGAGTGGTTTTTATGTGCATGCAAAGTACAAGAGTTGTAGAGTCAGGAAGGCTTTCACCCAGATTTTTTTTTTTTTTTTCCGGTACTGGGAATCGGAACTCACGGCCTCATGCTTGCCAGGCAGGCGCTGTGCCACTGAGCTAAACCCCCAGCCCCATTCACCCAGATTTTTTTTAGAAAGGCCTGGAAGGCCAGGCAGTGTGGCCCTGAGAGGCTAGTACATGAAGCATTGAGAGTAAAACTAAAAGGTCGATGGAAACTCCAGAAAATCAGAGAAGCCAAAAACATGAGGAGAAAGTCACAGGCAATGAGAGGAGCTGCCCAGAGAAAAGCCCTGGGTTCCCATAGACAGTGCTGTAAGGGTGGGGTTTAAAGGTCTAAGCCCTTTAGAGACCACATCTTTGCTCCAGGTGAATGATCACGGAGCCGCAGGATTTCCCTCCTGGGTTGAGGTCTTATTTTGGTCCTTTTAGTTTCTGTTATGGTTTGTGTCTAGATGTTCCACCAAAGCCTCATGCAGTCTTAGAGGTTTTTTTGGAGGTGGCTGAATCTAGAGCATGTGACTGATTCATAGTGCAATGCTGGGATTAAAGATGTTGCAATTAGGGGTGGGTGATTGCTGGATCAGTCCACTGATTGGACTGGCATGTCCCTAATTCCAGTAGACTGGATACAATATAAGGGACAGAAAGAGGATTGTCTCACTCTCTTGTTGCTCTTGCTGTCTTCTGCCACCACACACCGTTGCCCCTGCCATGTGCCACCCTGCCTTGGGGCCAGCTGATTATGGACTGAAACCTCCACAAGCAGTGACTAAATGAACCTTTCCTCCCTTAACTTTGGGTGTCAGGTATTTTGTCTCAGCAACAACAGAAAATTCACAAAGACAGTTTCTGTCCCCTTATTCCTTCCTTTAGCGTGGGGGGAAAGCCTGCACAGAAGAAGGCTGCTCACATCATAGTGGTTGGAAAACAGAGTGAGAAGTGAGGAGCCAGGGAGGGGGCTGCACCCTTCCAGGTCACACCCTGGGGGTCCACTGTTCCAGCCAGACCCTACCTCCTAGCCGCAAGTCAGCTTTCCCCCACGAGTGAATCACTTTTTAAAGCTCCACCTTAAAAAAAAAAAAAAAAAAATTATTTAGCTCAGCGGCACAGTGCCTGCCTGGCAAGCGCAAGGTCATAAGTTTGATTCCCAGTACCAGAAAAAAAAACTAAAAACAAACCAAAAATAAAATAAAAGCTCCACTTTTGAGGACATGAGGCTCTAGGAAGGTATCCAGATATATAGCATTCCTCCCAGCCCCCCAAAGACTCATGTGCGTCTCTTTATGTAAACTGTATTTAATACATCTCTAAGAGTCACCAAATTCTTAACAGTTTCAGCAGTGCTAAAAAGTCTAAGCCCGAAGTCTCTGAGGCTTGAAACTTTTTACCTGTTAAAATAAAAAAAAAAAGTTAAATGCTGTCAACATACAATAGCACAGGATAAACATTCTCACTGGGCCTGCCTTGGAGCCTGCCAACCATGGACTGAAAAATGTGAACCAAAATAAACCTCTCCTCCTTTAAGCTGCAGGTGTTGGGTATTATATCTCAGCAACAAAAGTAACCACAGTGCACTTTGAAGAAATGGTTGATTCCTGGGCTGGGGCAACAAAAAATAAAATAAAAAGCCCAGAATATCTCTTTCTGACTAAAGGGGCTCAAAGGATGCTAGCAACTTACCAAAAAGACACACGAGCCAGTTTGAAGAGGTTCCTAATGGACAAATCTAGAACAAATTGAGCATACAAATATAGACATATACAAATAAAATCCATAAGGACACACTGATATAATTTCACTAATATATTAGAAGGGAAAAAAGCTCATAATTATCAAAGGAATGATAGATATAGTTACTGCAAGATATATAGAAAGTGTAGAAAGTTACCACAGAATAACATCTTGATAACAAATGATTCCAGCAAGACCCAAGAATGATGCTAAAATGACAGATGATTGATGCTTACCAATCACAAAATGAAAAATAACCTCACACTGAAGAAGTCTTGCAGACATTTCCTTAAATGTGTGAGTAAAGTTAACATCAGCAGTAGCAGCAGAAATAGGGACCACATGCCTCCTGATAAGATGCACCAAGAACGAAGCAGCGTTTCTGGGATGCTCCTGCCATGGTATGTAGACTAGATGCGGTCCGAAGGAAACATCAGACAAACCTAGACAGAGGGACATTCTGCAAATCACCTGGAAATGCCCGTGTCATGAGGAACTGCTCCAGTTCAGGGACTAGGGAACCACAACAACTAAAGGAGGCACACGACCCGGGATGTTCAGCTACACAACTTTACTGGCGCTGCTGGAGAAGCCTAAAGGAGAGCTGCAGATTATAGCCCTGCGCTGGTATTGATTTCAACGTTTCAAGGCACGACCTTGGTTTTAAGAAACACACTAAATTATTCATTTATACACATTTTTTAACCAGCTTTTTTAGGACAATCTGAGAAACCGTTGCTAGGACCCCCTTGTGATTTTTCTCTAAACTGAAATTAAGAGGGAAAAGCAACAGATTCTCTGCTCTTTGCTGGGGATCAAACCCAGGGCCTCATGCATGCTAAGCACGTGCTCTACCGCTGAGCTCAAAACCCGCGCCTAAGTAACAGCTTTCCAAAGGGAAAAATTTAAAAAGCTGACTTGAAGTTAGAAGCCCTGGAGTCCAGCTTGCTGACAGGGGTGCCCCCTGGGGTGCTGGAAACTGAGTAGGCCATTTCGCTCCTGTCCCCTCACTTACCCACTCTCATCTCCCAGTACCATTTTTTCGTAACACGGTGGGAATACTTGAGATTTACTCTTAGCAAACCCCCAGGAGGTGATAGATGCATCAGTACTGCAGCAGGGGTTTGGAGGTGTCCGCCTGCTCAGCGGGCGCTGGGAGCCCAGTGAGGCCGGGAAGGGTGTTGTGCTGGACTTTCACGACGTGAGCATTTGCCTCAGCATTTGCCTCATCTCCTATGCTCAGGACAGAGCCTCGCCCAAGCCGCAGACCCTCTGTTTGGCCCTGACTAATAAACCTGTGGTTTTTGGCCCAGACTGGGGGAAGGCACACGCTGGCTCCGGGGGAAGGAATCGAGGGGTCTATCACCTTCTGTTCTCAGGATAATCTGCTTCTACAAGCGTCTGCCTTCCTGAGGTTCCCAACGTAGATGCAGTTGTCTGAACAGACCCACTGGTGTGAGCTGCAGCTTCCCAAGGTCGAATGAATCACACATCACTTTCCAGTCTGGCTGCAGAAGCCCTGGTGCAGTACTGACATGTTGCATACTTGAAATTCGCTGAGGGCAAATTTTAAGTATTCACAGTACATCGAAACAAGCACCAGGTATTGTATCTGAGCACGGTGGTGCACACCTGTAATCCCAGCGCTCTGGCAGGCCCAGGCTGGAGGATTACAAGTTCAAGCCTCGTCTGGGCAACTTGGTGACTTAGTGAGATTCTGTCTCAAAACAAAAATAAAAAGGGGCTGAGAATGTGGCCCAGAGCAAAGCCCTGAGTTTAATCCCCAAGGGGATGCGGGGGTTGTATGAAGGGATAGATATGTTAATTACCTTGATTACAGCAATCATTCCCATATATATATATGTATGTATCACATTGCAAACCTAAAATAGATACTATTTGTCAGTTGTACTTCAATAAAGCTGAAGAAAAATTAATGCTGGCATTACGGACTCCCTGCTGTTCTCTTGTTCTTTCAGATTTAAAAGTCTCTGTTGTTCTTTTAAAAGTTTCAGGACAAAAAAACTCAGGTGTAACCTGTTCTCGTTAGTTGAAAGTCTCTTGATATGGGTTTTCATCTTTCCACACTGGCAGTCTATGGCCTGTGCAATTGTAAAATAACCTAAAATAGAAAAGAGTTAAATACAATGAAACCATAAAAAATAAAACAATTCAAGAGTAATCGAGTTTCTGGTGGGAGGGCCGCCGCGTCCTGAATAGAGGCTGATGTAGGAAAAGGGCTTGGGGCTTCGTTCTTTCAAAGATGTCTTCCACTGGCAATGTGCCCCGAAGGTAAAGAAATTCTTCTGCGAACCTTCTCAACCCTGGGCTAGGACAGCAAGTATTAAAAAGGCAAACTCCGGCTGCGCGAGTGAGGTCTGCAGCGAGAATCGCGCGTGGCTGGCAGAGGCCATGGTGGTGCTCGAGTGCGAGTTCACGAATTTTAGAGGCCAAGGGGGCGCTCGTGCGCGCAGCCAAAGCCCTCTTTGGGGCTCAGTTCAGAAAGGAGAGCCGCAGCTCCCAAGGTTAACGCAGAACCGAGGCGACGCTCACGCCTCTGTCCTCCGCATCAAGAACAAGGTCAAAAGAAATCCGTGGCACAGGGCCGGTCAAGGGCCGGAGACAAACCCACACCGACGATCCACACCTGGATCCTCGCGCGCTGGTCCCCAGCTGCATCCCCAGCTGCGCAGCGGCCGCTGCAGGGGTGGGGCCGAGGAAGCTGCAGTTCCACATAGGGCCACACGAGGGCAGCAGAGGACCGGCTGAGAAAACCTGAGGCTGTGGGTGGGAGAGTGGAAAAAGGTTGGAAGGAAACAGGAAAAAAAGCAAAAAAAAACCTGAAAGGCACGAGGAGAAACAGACGGACACGGGGATAAACGAGGGAAGCGCTGCCGACATGCTCGCACCCCTCCAGGTGTGAGCAGTTCGTCTGCACCCACTTTGTGATACAGGCGGCGGAGCTCACTCCAGAGTTGACACAGGGTGGGTGAGAGGCGAGCGGCCAGCTGTGGAGGCACAGGAGGGGCCCCCCGCGCACTGGGTGAGTTATGTCACTTCTCTATGAACCCACCTCACAGCTGTCACGAGAGGACAAAAGTATGGAAAGCGCTGGGCAGCAGTTGGCACATAGTAAACACTCACTAAACGCCAGCTGGGACTGTTCTGACAGGGGTATTGTTACATCCTCACATGGAAGAGGGCCCGTGGGGTCCAGGTTTGTGCAGCGCGGCTGAAAAATGCCCCCTCATATTACCGAGAAACTGAGGCCCAGAAAGAATGCTAATCGCCTCCTGTCCTTTCCCACCTGTGTGTCCTGCATACCCCCCAAATCAAATTGTCAAACACGGAGCAGACATTCAGCTCCCCACTTCAGTCAGCCACGCCTGAAATACCACCATGGCCCGCGTTTCCCCTTATCCTCAAGGCCAGGAACCCTGTATGTCCTGTCAACTCCACTCTCTAAAATACCTCCAGTCGGCCTCCCTCTAGTCAGCAGAGACACTTCCGCCTCCATGGGTGGGGGGAGCTCTTCTCTGTGAAGTCTTCCCCCGTTTGCACCAGGCACCACTAGTGGCCCCTCTTGGAGCTCCCTGTATCAGTCAGGGTTTACTAGAGAAGCAGATACAACACAAGATACACAAACATACAGGGAATTACAAGGCTGCCTTACAATGGCCACCAGAGTCAGATGAGGAAGAGTGCAGAGGGTGTCCACACACTGGAGACCCAAGAATTCAGTCCAAAGTCTGGAGCTCACTGCAGCATCCCGTGTCAGGAGGCCGATGGGCCTGTGATGAAAGCTGAAGAACCCACGTCAGAAGGCTGCGGATCTGCACCCAGCCAGACAACCTGAGCTGGAAGCCAGGAGATGACATCCAAAGTAAAGGTGAAGCCTGGAGCTCCTCCGAAGAACAGACGCAAATCTGTCCTTCCTCAGTTCCCCTTTATACCATCCAGGTGACAAGCCTCCTCGGGTGGGTCTTCCACACCCTAAGGTGTAGAATCACTGAGCCAATTTCGTTGAGCTCCTACACCTCTCAAGTGGACACGGTCACTCAACCATCACACTCCCTCAGCCTCTGCACACAGCTGGTCTGCATGTGAAGGTCAGGAACTGGCAGCTGGCACCAGCATCCACCCACAGCTGTGTGGTGCTTTCCCCACACTGTGAGGACCAGGACCAGCACACAGCTTTTAGAAATGAATCCCCAACTGCATTAGTTCCCCATGGCTGCGGAACAGTGCCACAGCTTGGTTGTCTTAAAACAGGACTTTATTCTCCAACAGTTTCTAGAGGCCAGAAGCCTAAGATCCAGGTGTCAGCAAGGCCGTGCTACCTCCGACGGCTCTGGGGGAGAATCCTTTGCTTTTTCTAGCTTCTGGTGGATGCCTGCAATCCTTGGCCTTCCCTTGGCTTGTGGCAGTAGGTTCCAACCTCTGCCTCTATCGTCACATCCCATTGTCACTCTGTGTCCCTCTCCCTGTTTTCTCCTTACAAAGACCCCAGTCATGGGATTAGTCGCGCTCTACAATTTGTCTTACGTCTGTGAAGAAGCTGTCTCCAAATAAAGCCACAGTTTGAAGTTCCAGATGCATATGAATTTTCATATTGTGGAAGAACTCCACAACTTAGTACATTTATAACCAGGAAGACTCACATCAACATTTGGATTGCCACTTGCCTTTCTAAAAATCAGATCTGAACCAGGTGAGGAGTACACGCCTATACTCCTGGGCACTTGGGAGGTTGGAGCAGGAGGATTCCAAGGCCAGTCTTGGCTCCATAGAGAGACCCTGTCAACAGTAAAAAACAAGACAAACCAAAGGAATCAGATGTGGCTGCACAACATTCTACAGCTCAGATCCCCACAGGTAGCTGCAGCTGAGCGGCAGCCTCTTTGGGGCCTGCAGGCTCTTCCTCAAGGCATGGAATGACCACAGCCACAGTAAGCCTGAGGAATCTCCCAAACTCCGACCTCCTGAGCACTGGCCACAGCTCCCTGTGGGAGCGGAAGGAAGCAGCAGAGTAGAGGCCTCAGGCGACTTTCCACAGGCCCCACTCTCAACTCAAATGCTGCTCTCTTTCCCCTGTAGCGGTGATGGAGAACCATTTAGAGCTGCCCATGCTAACACCGCCTGCTGCGGTACACGTGCCATAGGTTCGCCACCACTGCCCTGTAGGCATCTCCACCTAGAGCCTAGCTTCACAGCAGTGACGCTTCTGTGGCTATCACTCCTACACCCGACCTACCTCCCAGCGTCCCCGCTGTTCCCAAGCATGCCCTCCCTGAGGGTTTCCTCTGGCTATCAGAGCGATTTTCCCACCCACGAGCTGACAGGCGTTGCTGTATAAACACCCCGGGCCCTCAGCCCTCGGCTGGATACCTGTACACAGCCCTGGAGCTCGCCCAGAGGTAATCTGCTCCGCTGACTGACTGCTGCACTGCCCGCTCCCCTCTCAGCCCAGGGACGGAGCTGGTATCACTCTCACCCAAGCTGTCTGTGAGGGAGGCCTAACCTCAGAATGGGCCTCTGGGAGAAAACAAATCTGAGACCAGAAACGTGGCCCATTTGCCTTATTCATGCCCCATCCGCAGAGTGAGCACATCGTAAAGAATATTGGTTATTCATCCATTTTTTTAGCTGTTGGACTGGAGACGTAGCTCAGTGGTAGAGTGCTTGCCTAGCATACGCAAGGCCCTTGGTTCAATCCCCGGGAAGGACGGGAAGAAACGAGGACGCATGTCCGGCTGTGTGCACCCGGCTCCAGCCAGGCCCAGGCTCAGGGCCGGGACACAGAGGCAGAGCGTCAGCGTGGTATCTGCTTCCCTGAAGCTTCCAATCCTGGGAAGAACAAAATTCAAGAAAACGAAGACTGTTGCCCCTGGAAGCTGGTAGTTTGTTCCTGAAAAATCTTAGGAGTATTAAAATGTCAGGAAACAGCCCAAACTAGCGAAGAGTGAGAACTAACATGGAAGCGCTAATCCTTCGCCCACCCCGCAAATCCCCACTGCGTGCGGGTTCAGGCTCTCCCGGCGGCGCACAGCGAGTAAACAGCCAAGCTCGGCACACCAGGGGGAGCGCTGAGAGAGCACAGGAGCTGGCGTGGCTCGGGAGCCCGGCCTGAAAGCCAGGGGCCGCCCGCCGACTCCGAGAGGGAAAAGCATTCTGGGTGAAGGGAACTGCACACAGGGTGCAAGTGTGACATTTGGGGAACAAGGAGCGACAGGGTGGCCCAGACACAAGAGAGGGCCCGGGGGAAGAGGCGCAAGCGGGGCAGGACTGAGGTGTGCTTGTGCCAGTCTGAGGGCTGCAGAGCTCCGCAAGGCTCAGTGTTGCCAGCGGAACGAAAGCACGAGGCTCTTATGAAGATAAAACACACGGACGCAGGGGAAGATCTTTATACAAGTCTGGCATTTCACCGGCCCTCAGGGGACAGTGGTCAGTATACACTGTGAATTGCAGGATTTTAAACAGCGCCAGGACAGGGGCCTAGTGGACCCCGCAGCGACGCTGGTGCGGAAGGGAGCTGGTGGCTGCTGGGAGCCACATTACCTTGGCCTCCCCGAAGGTCACCTGCGTGGTTTCCAAATGTGCCCACAGCTTTCTTCTGCCCCTCTGCCCAGAACTTCCTCTAGGACTGTGTTTACCTCAGCCACATGCACGGGATGGGAGGTGGTGAGGAAACAACCGTCCGTGGGACGGTTCTGAGGGCGCCACACAGCCTGTGAGAATCACCTTGTTGGACTGCGGTCCACGGGAGCCAGAGATAATCACTCATCTTCGCCCCCTTTACTGGCTTTTCTGTTTCACGTCTCATTCCCCACACCCCACTGTGCTGCCTCAGATCAGCGCTCAAACGAACTCCTTACCCCCAAATTCTCAGGGTCTGTTTCTGAGGAAACCCAAAGAGCAGTTGATACCAGAAATGACCCTGGAAATTAGATTTCAGGAGGGGGGCTCTGGAAGTAAATCACTAACCAGTCAGATGGCAAAGGGGAGCCTGATTACGGTGGTTAGTGGCGTGATTTCACAGCAGCGCAGCTAGCAAGACGCCCATGGGCTGTGCCCCCTTTAAGCAACTGAAGGGAAACCACGCCTACTGAATAGCTCCTCCTGAAAGGCAAGGTGGCACCGGGAAGTGTAAGGATTGCAGAGTTGATTTGTTATCTGCCACAGAAGCCTCTAAGAAAGAGATTCTGTCCAGTTGAGATTCTTACGCCAATAACTCAGGACCTTGGTCTCCATGGTACAATTTCAAAAGACATTCGTCTCCTGCGGCTGGAAGGTCAGGATTTGGTTGTAAGCATGACTGAGTTGCAGAAGAGATTGAGTCCACGGCCCCGTCACACAGGGTCTCAACAGAGATGAAACGAGACCGTGAGGCTTGGGATTCAGGGTTGAGAACCTAGAGCCCAACACTCCCTGAGTCCTATAGGCTGGCATAAGTGCCCCCCTGCCCTGTACAAAGAAGAGGAGACACCCGCTGCCAGGAAGCCAAGGCCATGAACTAGTCCTTGCCTGCGCCAGTGTCTTCCACAACACTAGTTGTCTTCTGCTTCTCCTGGCCGTACTCTGCTCCCGCTACCCATGACACGCGGGCCAAACCTCTGGTTTCATCTCAGCATGCTTTGATGACTAGCGCTGTCTCTTATGTGAAAGCTAACAGGTTATGTACCATCAGAGCTGCTAACTAACGAATTCACACCAGGAGGGCCGGGATGAGTCTGCACGTGAGTGTGCTTGCTTTGAGGGCGTTGGGCCACAGTGAGGGGAAATATAAGGCTGGATAGGAAATTTTTTCTCAAAGTGGGTACTTCCGGGACTCAAAATTTCACATCCTGACAAGGATGCTTGAAATCAGCCTCAACACTTTATTAGAATGGTTCCTTGACCCTTGCGAATGACAGTGGTCTAGAATAAATTAGGTAGGAATGTCATGAATACCCCAGCAGAGTGTGATGGAAGGGAATCAGCCATGTGGACATGCTAGAATGGATTGCGGTTACACCAGACAGCTACTGACCAAGTTTCATAGGAGGATTCTTTTAAAAGAATGCTGCTATTGGAGAGAATGCTAAATATGAGAAACTCAGTGGCAGCTTTTCTTTGAAAGCCAAGTTCATGGTAATGATGCAAGCTATTGGAATCAGGCCGCCCTGTGGCAATAGGAAGATAGAATTCTGAGCTACCAAGGCCAGTAAACCTCGGAGGCAGGGTGGTCAAGAGAAGCAGAAAGGTAACCAGAGATCTCGACCCCAGGGACCTGTGGCGATGGCTAGCAAACACATCACGGTGCTTCTGGAGGTGAGAAAGATGTACAGACAACCAGAGTGTTGACTTATAAGCCAAAAAATATCAAGAACATGAAAGCAAAAGACTGATGATCAATATCATCACAATGGGAAATCACAGAGCGGGGCGTGGTGGCACACGCCTGTAATCCCAGGCTCAGGAGCCTGAGGCAGGAGGATCGTTGTGAGTTCAAGGCCAGCCTGGGCTACTAAGTGAGCTCAAGTCCAGCCTGAACTGCATGGCAAGACCTTGTCTCAAAAAAAAAAAAAAAAAAAGAAAGAAAAAAACCAAGTAAAAAAAATGGGAACCACAGTCCACTGCCATTTGGAGACAGTTCTCAGGTCTAGAAAACATGGACTAAAGGAGAACCAAGATGCCCTTGAGGAAGGACGCTACAAACACACATAATACACCTTCCTACCCACCCCAAAAGTCCTATAACCAATTACCAGGCTAATTCTATGTCAGATAGAGAGGAGCGCCAACTCTTTTCTCCCAGCTTTATTTAGGAATACTTAAGTATAATATGGTGCTTTGATGCATGCATACACGGTGAAGCAATTACCAAGCTAACTGGCATATCCATCAGCTAACATAGTTGCAATTTTGTGTGTACATATGGTAAACAACATGTAAGATTAACTTTTAGCAAATTTCAGGTAATGGAATATAGTATTTTTAGCTGCAGCCACCATATTGTCAATTAGAGCTCCAGAATTTATTCACCCACTAACTGAACCTTTGCACCCTTTGACCAATGCCTCTCCGTTTCTCTCACCCCTTAGCTCCTGGAAATCGCCACTGCATTCTCCACTTTTCCATATTCAACTTATTTAGATTCCACATGTAAGTGAGATCACTCTGAGAGTCTGTGTCGGGCTGATTTCACTTAGCGCACTGTCCTTTAGATTCACCCATGTTGAAGCAAATGGCAGAATTTCCTTCAAGGCTGAATAATATTCCATTGTGCATATATGTGTATATCACACTTTCTTTATCCATTCATTCACAGATTTTTTTTTATGAGACAGGATCTCACTATGTAGTGCAGGCTGGCCTTGAACTCACTATGTAGCCCAGGCTGGCTTTGAACTCACAAAGATCCTCTTGCCTCAGCCTCCCAAGTGCTGGTATTATGGGCACGCACCACCTCACCTGGCTTCATTCACAGATTTAGGTTTATCCATATCATGGCTTGTGAATAATGCTGCAGAGAGCATAGGGTACAAATACGGTTTCAAGATGTTACTTTCATTTCCTTTGCACATATACATGACGAGCTGGAGCACGTGGCTGCTCTACTTTTAATTATTTGAAGAATCTCCATACTGTTTTCTGTAATGGTTGTGCCAATTTGCATTCCCACCAATGCGTAAGTGTCCTTTTCTGCAAACCCTCCCCAACACTTGCTATCCTTTGTCTTTTGGATAATAGTCTTTCTAACAGATGGTGGCTTGATTTGCATTTCTCTAATGATTAGTGACATGGAGCACCTTCTCGGGTATCTGCTGACCGTTTGTGCCCCTTCTTTTGACAAATTCCTGCTCAGGTTGTTCGCCGTGAGTCATTTGGGGTTTTGTCCACTTGCTTGCTTGTTTTTCACTAGTGTGTTTTCCTTAGCTACTTTGAAAATTAACTCCTCAGATGTTTGGTTTGCACATATTTTCTTTCATCCTATAGGTTTTCTTTTCACTCTGCTGATTGTTTTCTTTGCTGCACAGAACTGTTTAGCTTGATGCAGTCCCTCTTGTGTCTTCTTGTATTTTCTGGTGTGCTTCTGATGTCATGTACAAAAAAACTGGTACTCAGACCACTGTCAAGATGCTTTTTTCCTATATTTTCTTCTGGTGGTTTTACTGTTTTAGGTTTTAGGTTTAAATCTTTTATCCATTTTTAGTTGATTTTTATGTGTGAAATGAGATAAGGATCCAATTTGATCTGTATGTAGATAAGCAATTTTCTCAAAACTGTTTCTTGAGGAGACCAGCTTCATGCCATCATATGCTGGCAACTTGTTAAAGACTGGCTGACTGTTGATGTGTGGATTTATTTCTGAGCTCTCTATTCTGTTCCATTGATCTAGAAGACTGTTTTTGCTCCAGTACCACGCTATTTTGATTACTATACTTTTGTAACATATTTTGAAATCAGGAAGTGTGATGCCTCTAGCCTTGTTCTTCTTGCTCAAGGTTACTTTGACTATTTGGGGGTTTTGAGGGTCCTTATAGATTTTAGTATTGTTTGCCTATTTCTGTAAAGAATGCCAATTTTTTTTAAAGTAGGGATGGCATTGAATCTGTCAATCACTTTGGGTAGCAGTCATATTCTAACTATTAATTCTTCCAATCCACAGATTCATGCAAGCAAGCAATCAGATTCAATAAGCTACAACCCCCTAGCCCCTAAGTAATTTCTTTTTGTTGCTATTGTGAATGGATCTGCTTTCTCAACTGTCATTTTAGGTAACTCATTGTGTATAGACACGCAAGAGATTCTCAAATGTTGATTTTAGTTGATTTTTAGTCTGCAACTTACTGCATTTCTTTACTAGTTATAATAGGGTTTTTTATTGAGTCTTTAGGGCCTTCTACATATATGATCATGCTCCCTGCATCATTTTCCTCCTCCCCTTCTGATTGGGATGACTTTCATATCTTTTTATTGCCCAATTTCTTTGGCTAGGACTTCAGTGCTGAGATAAATATAAGTGGTAAAAGTCGGCCTCCCTGCTTTCTACCAGATTTTTTTTTTTTTTTTTTTTTTTTTGGTTTTTCTCCAGTACCGGGAACCGAACTCAAGACCTTGCACTTGCCAGGCAGGCGCTTTGCCGCTGAGCTAAATCCCCAGCCCCTTCTACCAGATTTTAGAGGGAAAGTTTTCAGTTCTTAGCCACTGATGACACTGTTAGATGTGGGGTTTTCACATATGGTCTTTGGGGACTGGGGTACAGTCCAGTGGTAGAGCACTTTCCTAGCATTTGCAAGGTCCTAGGTTCAATCCCAAGCAATTCAATAAACAAACAAATGCATATGGTCTTCATTATATTGGGGTTTTTTGTGCTCATTTTGTTGAAAGCTTTAATCATTAATGGATCTTGCACTGTCATATGGTTTTTGTGTCTATTGAGATGATCACTATCATCTAAACGTCTCCCTGAATTCATCTGTGGAAACCTAATCCCACTTGTGACAGTATTAAGAGGTGGGGTCTTTGGGGAAGTGATTAAGCCATGAATGGACTGGTGTTTTGCAGGAAGGCTGGAGGGAACTGTCTCAGGCTCCTTTTGTCCTTCCACCTTCTGCCATGTAAGACTAAACTGTGCATCCCTTCCAGAGGAAGAAACAATAAGGACCCATCTCAGGAGCAGAGAGATGTGGCCCTCACTAGACACCAAACTCACTGGCACCTTAATCTTGAAATTCCCACCTCTAAAACATCGAGGAAATAAATTTCTGTTCTTTATAAATTACCCAGCCTCAAGTATTTTGTTACAGTAGCACAGACTAAGATGATGATTGTGTGTTTTTTTTTTCTTTCATCTTGTTAATGTGGTGTATCACATTGATTCATGTGTGTTGAACCATCCTTGGATCCCTGTCATAAATCCCATTTCATCATGGTGTTTTACTCCTTTCCTGTAGTGTTAAATAAAATTTACTAGTATTTTATTGAGAATCTTTGTTCCCAGCTGGGATGATAGCTCAGTGGCACAGTGTCTGCCTGGTAAGCACAAGGTCCTGAGTTCGATTCCCAGTACCAAACCAAAACAAAACAGAGAATTTTTGTTCCTATGTTCATCAGGGATATTAGCCTGTGGTTTTCTTTTCTTATGATGTTTTTGCTGGGTTTGATATCAGAGTGTACTAACCTCATAAGATGAGTTTAGAAGTACTTCTATTTTTTTGGAAGAATTAGTTCCAAGAATTAGTATTAGTTCTAAGAATTAGTATTAATTCTTAATCAAATGTTACTATTGGGTGAGGGTTGTAGCTCAGAGGTAGAGTGCTTGCTTAGCACAGGCAAGGCCCTGGGTTTGATCCCCAGCACACAAAAAATGTTTTTAAGATTAATATTAGCTGCCATTTATCAAACACCCTTAATGTGCTAGGCTTTTTTTTATTTTTGGTACCGGGAATCAGACTCACCACCTCACGCTTGCCAGGCAGGCACTGTGCTGCTGAGCTATATCTCCGGCCTCTGCTAGGCTTTGTGCAAAGTCATTAAACACGTTTACTTATATAAGTATGTTTAAATTATGTAAACTAGGGGGAGCACCAGCCTTCTGGCTGGCTAGCTTCCTGCCTGCTGGCTCCCAGAGGGTGGGCCCCCAGCGCACGGGGAGCCTCAGGCGGGGAGCGCCAGTCTTCAGACTGGCGACTCACTCCCGGCCTCGGGGTTTCCCGGAAGGAGGGCTTCCAGCGCACAGGGAGCTGCGGGTGGGAAGCGCCGGACTTCTGGCTGGCTAGCTTCCCGCCTGCTGGCTCCCGGAGAATGGGCCCCCAGCGCACAGGGAGCCCCGGGCGGGGAGCCCCGGTCTTCAGACTGGCGACTCACTCCCAGCCTCAGGGTTTCCCGGAAGGAGGGCTTCCGGCGCACAGGGAGCTGCAGGTGGGGAGCGCCAGCCTTCTGGCTGGCTAGCTTCCTGCCTGCTGGCTCCTGGAGGGTGGGCTCCAAGCGCATGGGGAGCCATGCGGCGGTGAGCACAATTGCGCGCCAGCCCATAGGCCGGCCGCCACCGCTCAATTGGGATCTATCATGACACAGAGAAACAGTGACACAATTGGACCACCATGCACC
>NW_004955464.1:8521923-8524578 GCF_000276665.1 Chinchilla lanigera | reverse complement strand
TACCTCTTTTGTCTCTAACTCACTATTATTTGTCTATTTGTTTTCCTGAGAAACTATTTTTTAGATAATAATATGTAAAACAATAACCATTGATAATTTCCTACCATTTTGTCTGTAATTTGCTAAGTCCCCCCTATTATTATGTTATCCTTCTTTTATTCTTTAAAATAAAAAAAAATTATGTAAACTAGCTAGAACAATGCTTAGAACACAGTAAACTATTATTTTTTTAATTTTAATTTTACTGTGCCAAAATATTCCTAACATAAAATCTACCATTTTAACCATTTTAAATGTATAGCTCAATAACATTAAGTATATTCTCATTATGTCTCTACCATAATGAAGAACTAAATACTTACAAGGTGTCAAGCTGTCAACTCACAGGTTGTTTAGTGGTCACAAGGTGAAAATTCACTGTGCCCACTAAACCGCATTTTTAATCTTACTTTCAGCTTGCCAGAAATACTGGGAATAGAGGAAAAGGTTAATGACACCATGAAAAAGCAGAGAAATCTTGAAAATGGGTCATTCTAATAGACAACAGTTTTTTTTAATTTTGGTTTGTTTGTTTTTAGTCACTTTTTTTGTAAGTTACCTGTTAAATATTACTGGTTTCCCCTGAAGAAGATTCTAATATATGCATCTGAGTTTGTTTACAAGATGCTAAAAATAATGGTAGGGAAGGAAAATAGCCAGTGCTGGGATTGTTGTAGAGCCAGCTACCACACTGGGCAACTGGACCTCGATCCTACCAGGGAACTCTGAGAAATGACACAAAACTCAGTATTCAGCATTAGTCCACTGAAGGACCAAGAGAGCTGGCATATTTACAAAGACATTTGTAGAGGCCTCGTCCCTGGGAGTGTCTGTTGGCACTTTTGACCTGTGATAAGCAAGTAGTATACTAAGTATATTCCATACCTGCAGTGGATCACGTGGGGTTTTTTTGGTACCAGGAATCGAACTCAGGACCTTGTGCTTGTCAGGCAAGTGCTTATGCCGCTGAGCTATATCCCTGGCCTGGATCACATTTTTAACAGCCTATTTCTCTGTAAGAAAAAAATACTTTCAATAATTATTATGAATAAAATGAAAAATAATAGACAAAATATAGTGAATATTTTGGTTGAATTTGTAGGTATAATGGCACCATTAAAATTAATAATAACAATAATGAGTTACAACACCAAGAAAGAAAAAATAAAGAAATGCTCTGTAAATGTATAGACATATTTTTATATTTTTTAATTTGTTTTTTTTTATTTTTTGAGACAGGGTCTTACTATATACACAGGGCGGTCTTGAACTCGTAGTAATCCTCCTGCCTCAGCCTCCCAAGTGCTGGATTACAGGAATGTGCCACCATGCCTGACTTTCAACATTTTTTAAAATTCATTTTAAAAGCAGAATATATTTATTGGGGAAAAAAAAGCTTCTGTCCAAGAGAGAGACAGAAGTGGTCCCTAATGGGTTGCCAAGGTCCCTACCTTTTCTAGGGATTTTTATGGAGCAAAACTGCAAGGTGAGGTGGGTCCAAGGTGGGAAAAAATGGGAAATCACAAAGTGGGCATGAGGTGGGACAACCAATAAGATTACAAGTATGATTAATTGCTCAGGTAAGATTAAGTAAATCAAGATCAAATGGGGAAGCAAGTCACGTAGCAAGTGGGCATGAATACAGAACAGGGGTTGTCCTGTAGGTGTTGGATTAGTGGCTCTTCTTGGCTTCCTCAAGATGATTGATACCTATTTAGAATATCAATCCCTGATGTTTATCCTTGGGAAGTACGTGGGTGCATTTGTTTTGTCTTAAGTCTGGCCCACAGCAGAGGTGCCTGTCTCTCCCACAGCTGTAAGGTATCTCATCTTCTGCACTGGCTCCTTCAAAGGCCTTGCCCTATCTGACTGCCTATAATGTTTTATCTAACTTAGTTGCCTATAACATTCCTCCCTCCAAAGAAGCACCCTGAACTGCTGTGAGGGGATAATGGGTGATGACCGATCTGGCTTTTTCAGGTTGAAGGGGGTCATAGTTGTTCTTTGCCAGTCATACATACTCCACAGAGGGTCTATCTAAAGGACCTCGATAGACACCAGGCATTTTCATCTTGGGTAGGCATATAACTTTAAGTCTGGAGGAGACAAAGCCAAACAAACAATTAAGTATGCCTGGGCCAGGGGCTAGGGATTTAGCTCAGCAGCACAGCACCTGCCTGGCAAGCACAAGGTCGTGAGTTCGATTCTCGGTACCAGAAAAAAAAAAGTATGCATGGGCCAAGTAATAGGATCAACAGGATAATTATGAATACAGTCAACAAAGATTTCCACCAAGAAGAGCCAGTAATGGCTTCCAGTAAAGTCAACATATTTTTAAAGTGGAGAGCCTACCCCCAAAAATCTTTTGCAATAATGAATAATAATATTATTTTTTAAAGCCTTAACTTTTGCAAATCTGTTGATGAACTCAGTACTTCATGTGTTTATGTTAATTTTAATTTTAAAAAGATTTTTTTACATACCTTATGTTTAATTCATATTTAAATAGTTTGGTACATACCACCGCGATTCCCAGCCGAAAAGCGCACACAGAGCCAGGTAGGCCGCACCCAATCCCGGAGGCCAGGACGCGAGAACAAAGACCCCGGTGACACT
>NW_004955464.1:8511346-8515754 GCF_000276665.1 Chinchilla lanigera | reverse complement strand
TTTTTCTCCGGTACCGGGAACCGAACTCACGACCTTGCGCTTGCCAGGCAGGCGCTTTTGCCGCTGAGCTAAATCCCCAGCCCCCCCCCCCGGTACAAATTCTTAAAAACCATTTCATAATAAACTACAGGAGTGATAATATGCACATTATTTGTTTGGGGGGGGATAAGTTTGAGTGGGTTTTCTTTCCAGGATCAAATATTTTCACTAGAGTACCTCAAAATTCAACACAAAATTATATTATGTTTCATAAAAACATCCATTTTTATTCCGTGAAATCAGATAAAATGGCTGAAAATAAATATTGACATTACTTGTCATTGCTTTAAATGGGTATACGGTTCTCAGTAGAATTATCAAGGTATTCAAATATTGTTTTAGTAAATTAAATATTGTTCAATAAATCAAACTGAGGTATCTTTTGCCATTTCTCCTGGATTTCTCCTTTAGAATATGGTTCATTTTTCCTGGTAAATGTCAGTTTCTTTCACTGTGTGCTGCGTGGTCACTGGCCTTCCCCACAATGTTAATGCGCTGGTCTTTAAGCATGAGCGTCACTGTACATGGTTCAAGGCTGATTCCGGCTTTTGGAAAATATTTTGTGTTTTATTAACCTCATCTAAAATTTCACACCAAATGGTGAAAGACTTCTGAAAACAAATCACGTGGAGGAATAAAACAAATTATGAGCTAAGACTCTTATGTCCATGCCTACTTCAGATAATGTTTCAAAAGTTAACATTAACTGTTTGAATTTTTTCCCTACTGTCCACACAGCTTTATTTACCCGGGATATCCTGTTTCACTGTTATATCTATATTCTGTGGGTTTTTTTTTTTTTCAATGCTGGGGATTGAACCCAGGACCTCAGTCATGCTAAACAAGGGCTGTACCATTTAACTACACATCCAAAGCCAACAGCATTTTTGAAACATATGGCTGGACCTCTTCCACAAAACTGGTCTGTTCAGTGAGCTGAACTATGGGCGTTGCTATGAGCTCTTAACTGGGCAAAAGGAAAAAAAGTGATCCTTATCCACTGTAAAGGACACCAAAAAATAAAAGATGCTATCACTCTTGGAAATCACAAGGCAGATGAAGCTGCAAAACTGGCAGCAGAGAGCTCCACCTGGGGGACAAATGATTTGAAACAGAATTTGAAAGCCCAACATGAAATTCCCCCCCATACTGCCCTCAGCCTCTGCAGCAAGCACCTCTGCCATTCCAAGGAAGAAAATAAATAGACACAACAGGAAGGGGCCCACATGGGACCAAACAGTGCTTGGACCAGATGATCAAATGATCACCTGTCAGAATTTGGCCTATGCTTGGGTAAAGTGCCATCACAATATCACACATGAAGGAAAAACTGCTATGAATCAACTTCTAAGCTGTCACTATTATATTCTATTTTTTTTTTAACCCGGTACTGGGAATCGAACTCACAACCTCACACTTGCCAGGCAGGTGCTGTGCTGCAGAGCTAAATCCCCAGCCCCACTATTACATTCTAAATTACCCTCAATCTGTGCCTCTGTTAGTCAGAGATGTCAAATCTGTGCAAGGACTGAGCCCTAATCTGAGCCTAAACCACCACCAAGTATTAGACATGCTGGACTTTCCCCTTTAGAAGATTTGCAAATAGACTTTGCTGAGGTAAAACCATGCAGAGGCTATAAATACCTCCTGGTGCTTGTCCGTACTTATTCTGGATGGTTGGAGGCCACTGAGGTTTGTAGAGTGCTACTGAGAGAAATTATTCCTAGGTATGGACTGCCCCTCACCATAGGCAGTGACAATGAGCCTGCATTTGTGGCCGAAATGCCCCAAAAGCTAACTAAAGAGCTAAAAATCAAATGGAATTTACACACAGCATACAGGCCACAAAGTTCTGGGAAAGTTGAAGGATGAATAGGACTTTAAAGTCAAAATGAACTAAATATCACCAAGAAACTCAGGTACCATGGCTAGATTTACTTCTCATGACCTTTTCCAAAGTCCAAAGTTCTCCAGGACACACAGAGTATACACCCATTGAAGTTTTGTACGGGAGACCTCCTCCCATAAGTAGAGGTCTCCAGAGAGGTCTATGTCACCTAGATAACATCTCCCTGCTGGAACAATTTACACAGTTAGGAAAACCTTTTTCTCAGATACACAAAAATATAGCTGAAAGACCAGCCATGACCACAGATTTACCTGCCCATACATATAGCCTTGGGGATATGGTTTGGATGAAAGATTGGAAGAAAAAGCCTTTACAACCCATCTGGAGAGGCCCCTATGTAATTATTTTGGCTATCCCAACAGCTGTCAGGGTATCAGAATTTCAGCCATGGATCCACCACTCTTGGGTCAAAAAAGGCTTACCAAGATGACTGCTGGAAAGTCTATCTGATGAGTCAACTCCCTGACAATAATGATGAAGAGACAACACACTCCAAGCCTTGCTCCTGTCACTCTGGATGTTGTCAGGTCAATGCACAGCTGAAGCTTGGAGGACAACATTCATGGGATGACTATTTACCCCAGTCCCTCCCATATGTACTTGATATTGTGCTATCCAGCTTGGTTCTTTTTTTTTTATTGGTACAGGGACTCAAACTCACAACCTTGTGCTTGCCAGGCAGGTGCTATATGGCTAAGCTATATCACTGGCTTCCAGCTTGGTTCTTGCTCCCTATCCTCTTACTGATTGTAACCTTTACCTTGCCCTTGTGGACAACTGTCCCTGAAGGGTGAAAGACAACCAGTAAGGTCCTTTTCCTTATCCTGTGCACAGTTTTGTTGGTTGGACTTGTTGTTTTAAACTGTCTTCCTCATTTAAAAAACCTACGGCTATCAGTTATAACTAGAAAATGTTTATTGTTACTAATGTGCCTGCATTTAATACTGGGGTTTAGATTTTGGCTCTGATCAATTTGACCAAGGGCAATCAAATAGATCCAACCCAAGCCCCTGTTGGATTTCACCTAGCAAAGACTGGTGAAAATAAAATAAAACAGGCAGTCCTACTTCCCCCGGACATGGAACATATCCTACAGTCTCCCATAATGTCCTGGACATTAGCTCCCCAGATGTTGCTTCTGATTGTTGGCTTTGTCTAAGCCTGTATCTCCCTCTCCCAAATGACCCTAAGAGCTACTCCTTGTGCTGCTTTAGATAGAAGCAACACTGAAAATGATGTTTCTAAGTAAGGACAAGAGAGAGAAATGAAAGGAAAAAACTGTACAAGGAAAAATCATGCTTTTAAAACTTTGTTCTCTTTGAAGCTGTAACTGTTTCAAAGTTAGCTCTGTAACTGTTTCATGGCTCTGTAATTGCTTTCTTTTTTTTTTGGTATCAGGAATCGAACTCACAACCTCATGCTTGCCAGGCAGGCCCTGTGCTGCTGAGCTATTTCCCTGGCCTTGGTAATTGCTTTCTTGATCCCTATAACCACGAGAACATAACTGAACATTCAGGATACTTGATTGTACCAAGCTTTGTGGTCATTAATCTGGTCTTGTAACTAGCCCTGTCATCATTAATCTGGTCATTAATCTAGCCCTGTCACCAATGATCTCACCCCACTAGCTAATCAGAAGAACTGCCGGGCAGTCCTGTATTGCCTTCGTAATCCCTGCTTGTGCCTCATATAAAAGTGCTGGCTGACAGACATTTGCCGCCTGGCTTTTGTGGGAAGTTATTCCAGCCAGGACCACCGGTGTAAAATAAAGCTGTTCTCTGCCTCCTGACTTCGTCAGATGTCATTCCTTTCCCAGACTCAGTTTTGCCACAACAAACCCAAACCTTTAACTCACTGTGCTATCACCATTTATTTCACATCTACTGTTTAGACAGAGAAATGTGTAGCATCACAGAAGCTGAAGTGATGAGCTGGATCCTAAGAAAGTTGCAGTAATTCCAAACTTTTACAAATTCTTGACATAAATGCAAGTTTCATTACACTGAGTCTACATGTGTTAGGGGGTTAACAGCATAACTGGGATTTTCTGAATTAACCCCCAAGTAAAATACAATGTTTATTGAAAGATAAGTGATTAACCCAGATGTGATAGTAGATGACTGCTATCCTAGTGCTCAGGAAGCTGAGGCAGGAGGATTGCAAATTAGGATCTAGCCTGAGCAGCTTAACAAGACTCTGCCTCTATATAAAAATAAAAAAGGCTGGAGATGAAGCTCAGTGGTTGAGTGCTTTCTTAGCCTGCACAAGACCCTGGGTTCAATCCCCAGTATTGCAAAAGGGGGAGGGGAGAGAGCAAGAAAGAGGGAGGGAAAGAGAGAGAGAGAGAGAGAGAGAGAGAGGAAGAAAGAAAAGAAAGAAAGAAAGAAAGAAAGAAAGAAAGAAAGAAAGAAAGAAAGAAAGGAAGGAAGGAAGGAAGGAAGGAAGGAAGGAAGGAAGGAA
>NW_004955464.1:8497517-8511246 GCF_000276665.1 Chinchilla lanigera | reverse complement strand
GAAAGAAAGAAAGAAAGAAAGAAAGAAAGAAAGAAAGAAAGAAAGAAAGAAAGAAGGAAGGAAGCGGGCATTTAAAATGGCATTTGGATCTGGGCCCAGTTAAAATGCAGTACCTTCCACCCTGTCCTTTACACTGAATGCAACAACAGCAATAACCCTGGAAAGAAGCCATAAAGCAGCTGTCTGAGGACCCTGAAAAGTAAATAATAGCAGGACTGGGAAAGGAAATCAAAACTTGCAGAGTCACTAATCTAGTGATGCATTTTCTTGGTTTTTGTTGCTCAAAAATCTGTAATCATGACCTTGAACGCAGCCTGAAAGCCAGAGTGCCAGACCCAAAATGACTACCTTGTTTATTAGCAGAAGACTAGATACAGTACCTGCCCCCTGGGATTGGGGCAAGGAGGGAGCTCTGCTCTCATCACTTCTAGTAGTAACAGTAAAACTACCTGTGTGTACAGATGACATGATTATCCATATAGATAATCCAAAGGAATATAGAAAGCTCTTATTCAAAAGAAAAAAAAGCCCTCATAACCAATAAGTAAGTTTAACACGATTGCATGATAAAAATGTTTGCAGTAGCGAAATTGGAAACCAAAGTTTTAAAAGAGCACTTGTGGAAGCAGGCATGGTGGCGCATGTCTGTAATCCCAGCACCTAGGAGGCTGAGGCAGTAGGGTTGCCATGAGTTCGAGGACAGCCTGGACTACATAGTGAACTACATAGAGAGACCCTGTCTCAAAAAAGAAACTAAAATAATATATGTAGCACTTGCAATGGTTCTCTGGAAAGAAAATAAGTGTAAATCTAGTACAACATTTATAGCTGCATCTGACAACTACAAAGTAATGACAAAGTTAATGAAAGAAGACCTAAGTGGAAGGAAAGATATGCTCATGGGTTGGGATACTCAGTTAGAATTTTGATTCCTCCTACATTTATCTATAGATCAATTCCAATCAAAATCTGAGCAATAGCTCTTGTAGATACAGACAAATCATATTATAAAATGCAAATAGAAAGCCAAAGGAACAAGAATAGTTAAAATAACTGCTTAAAATATAAAGTTGGTTCATTTATGGTACCCAATTTAGCATTTACTATATAGTAATCAGAACAATATGGTATTAGCAAAGGAACAGATAAACACATTAATGGAATAAAATAGAGTCCAGAATTAGATACACACAAATGTGACTAATTGATCTTTTGACAAAGATGCAAATAAAATTCAGCAGGGACAAGACAGTATTTTCAACAAATTCTGTTAGAACAATTGCTTATACAGATTCAAGGAAAAGAACATCAACCTAAACTTCATGTCTTATACAAAAATTAACTAAAAATGATCATAGCTCTAAAGGTAAAATGCAAAGCTATTAAAATTTTAGCAGAAAAGACAGGATAAAGTCTTTGTGACAGTGGGTTAGGCAAAATGTTCTTAGATGTAATATCAAAAGCCCAATCCATTTAAAATGATAAATTGAACTTAATAAAATTTTAAATATTTGCTCTGTGAAAAATACTATTAAGAGAGTAAAAAGACAAACTACAGATGGGAAGGAAATGGTTGCAAATTATATATTCAACAAAGGGCATAGATCAAGAATAGGTAAAGAAATCTCAACACTCAACAATAAACAGAACAAACTAACCTCCAAACAAGTAGAGAGGAAATAGTAAAGATTAAAGTAGAACATGAGAAAAATAGAACATAGAAAAATAGAAAATTAAAAAGAAGGTGGCTCCTTTGAAAGGTTAAACAAAATTGACAAACAGCTACAGCCACCAAATACAGAAGACTTAAGATTCAAATTATTAAAATCAGGAGTAAAAGAAGGAACATTACTACTTATGTTACAGAAATAAAAAGAATTATAAAAGAATACTATGAGCTATATGCCAACAAATTAGATAATTTAGATTCAATAGAAAAATTCCCAGAAAGATACAAATTACTGAAGCTGACTCAAATAACAGAAAACCAGGATAGCCCTAAACAATATTAAGAGGTTGTATTAGTTATCAAAAAACTACCCACAAAGAAAAATTCATGCCCAAATGTTTTTACTGGTGAATTTCACCAAATATTTTTTTTAAAGAATCAATACCAAAGTTTCACAAACACAACAAAAAAATAGTAAAGGACGGACTATTTCCCAACTCATTCTATGAAGCCAGTATTGAGGCCAAAACCAGACAGATATCACAAGAAAACTACAGACCCATATACCTCATAAATATAAATGCAAATATTTTCAACAAAATACTAACAGACAATCCAGCAGCATATAAAAAGTATAATACACCATGACCAAGTAAGATTTACCCCAGTGATACAAAGTTGCCTTAGAACTTTTTTTAGAGTTAAGTGGAGCCAAGCAAGGTAGCTCTTGCCTGTAATCCCACCACCTGGGAGGCTGAGGCAGGAGGATGGTTGTGAGTTTGAGGCCAGCCTGGGCTACAAAGTGAGCTCAAGGCCAGCCTGAACTGCATAGTGAGACCATGTCTCAAAAGACAAAAAAAAAAGAGTTAACTAATGTAATACACCATATCAACAGAATTACAAGTTTTAAAAAACCATATGGTCATCTCAGTTGATACAAAAAGAAAAGAAAAGCACTTGACAAATTGAACACCCCTACATCAGAGAAACACGCAGCAAAGTAGAAACAGAAGAGAACCTGCTAAACCTAGTACAGAGAATCTATACAAAAAAGCATAACTAACATCATGTTTAGTGGTGAGGGGCTGGGGGAACAGCTCAGTGGCAGTGTTTGCCCAGCATGCACATGCAAGGTCTGGGGTTTGATCTCTAGCACTAAAAAAAATTAATGGAAAAACTAAATGATATCACACTAACCAAAGGTACAAAAAAAGGATATCCTATCTCATTGCTACTATTCAACAATACTAAAGGCTCTGGTCAGGAAATTAGGCCCAAAAATGGGAATAAAAAATATCCAGATTGGAAATAAAGAAGTAAAACTATCTCTATTTGCAGGTGACTAATCTTGCAAATACGATACCCTAAGAAATGCACCAAAAACAATTACAGTTCAGCAAAACCATAGGATATAAGATCAATATACGTAAATCAACTGTATTTGTATATACTCGCAATGAGCAATCCAAAAATGAAATTAAAAATTTGATGTTATAGTAGCACCAAAAAGTATTAAATACTTAGAAATGAATTAACAAAGGAGGAGTAAGATTTACACTTTGAAAACTATAATATATGGCTGAAAGAAACTGGAGACCCAGGGGCTAGAGGCATAGCTCACTGCTACAGCATGTGCTCACCATGTGTGAGGCCATGAGTTCAATCCCTAGCACCATCAAAATGCCAAAAAAAAAAAAAAGAAAAAGAAAGAAAGAAACTGGAGACTCAGATACATAGAAAGACATCCCATATTCATGGATCGGAAGTCTTAATATTGTTAAAATAAGACCACTTCTCAAAATGATCTACAGATGAAACACAATCCATATCAAGTTCCAGCTAACTTCTTCATAGCAGTACAAACTGACTTTAAAATTCATTTCAAAATTTGAGGAACACACAGTATTCAAAACAATCTTGAAAAATAAAACAAATCTTGATGACTCACGTTTTCTGATTTCAAACTTACTACAATGCTGCAGTAATAAATATGTTTCTGACACAAAGGTAGGTGTATAAATGAACAGGATAAAACTGGGAGTTCAAGAATAAACCTTTGTGCTTATAGTTAACTGAGTTTTGCCAAGAATGCCAAGATAATTCAGTGGGGGAAAGAATAGTGTTTTTGACAAACAGTGCTGGCACAATCAAATAGCCACATGCAGAAGTGTCATTACCTCTCATTGATACAAAAATTAACACAAAACAGATGAAAGACCAGGATGAAAGAGCTAAAACTATAAAATTCTTTGAAGAAAACACAGGCGTAAATGCTCATAACATTGACTTAGCCAAGTGTTTCCACTCCTAGGTAGTATCTCAGAGAAGTGAAAATACGTCCTCACAGAAACTTGTACCCAAGTTGCTTCTAGCAGCATGAATCATCATAGCCAAAAAGAGAGGCTGGGGATTTAGCTCAGTGGCACAGAGCCTGCCTGGCAAGCGCAAGGTTGTGAGTTCAATTCCTGGTACCGGAAAAAACTAAAACAAAACAAAACAAAAGAAAAAAACAAACCTCGTAGCCAAAAAGTGAAAACAAATCCGATATCCAAGAACCAATCAACAGATAAATAAAATGTTGTGTGTGTACATATCTGTACCTGAATATGATCCAGCTGTGGAAAGGAATGAAGTATTGATACCTGCCACACATGGATGATAAAGGAAAGAAGCCGGTCATGAGGGACCACATCTTGTATGATGCCAATTATACGAACTGACCAAAATAGACAAATTCATAAAGATAAAAAGTAGATCAGAGACAGAAACTCCATTATGGTTGGGAAGTTAGGAGAAACGGGTTATTCATGGGTACAAATTTCTTCTGGATGTGATGAAAATGTTGCAAAATTGATTAGGCTGGTAGTTTCATAACTGGGAATATACTAAAAACAGTTGGGTTATAAATTAGACACACACGTAAATATCGCATTGTCTCCCTGGTGTGAGAAACTGAAAGAGTAAATAAGGACCAAAATGCACAATAGATATGGTGAAACAGGAAGAAAGTATTCAAAAGGAAAGAGGAACTAGGGAGGGGGAAGGGGGAAAGGAAGGAAGGGGAAAGAAAGAACAGTAAAAGAAGGATAAAATGGAAACAACGCTTTGTGAATGAGGAGGGGAAGAGGGGATGAATCGGGGGAGGAGATTGGGAAACAGAGAGATCAAGACATGTCATGTACAGTACAAACTCCCTATGGTGAATATGATCATTGTGTGTACCTAAAAAGTACCAATAAACTTAATTTTTTCAAAAATGTTTGGGAAAACTAAATATAAAAATGAAACATGTTCAATTAAAAAAATTGGGTTGTGAGGCTGGGGATTTAGCTCAGTGGCATGGTGCCTGCCTGGCAAGCACAAGGTCATGAGTTTGATTCCCAGTACTGGAAAAAAAACAACAACAACAACAAAAAATTGGATTGTATATTTTAAACAGGCAAACTATATGGTATATGAATCCTAATGCAATAAAACTGTTATTTTTATGTCAACTATAGGAAAAAATTTTTTTTCTTTTTGTTTTTCTTTGGCAGTACTGGGATTGAACTCAACCTTTGCACTGAGCTACATTCCCAGCTCTTTTAATCTACCTTTTAAAAAAACAGTGACACAGAGCCTGGCCAAACCATTAAGTTGCCCGGACTGAGCTAACATTTTGATTCCCTGCCTCAGCCTTGCAGAGGGCTAGGACTGCAGACACTGCCATCAGGTCAGGCTAACCCAGTGTTTTTAAACAGGGAAAACACTTGAACAGACAATTTACCAAAAGGGATATGTGGACAGGAAATACACAAAAATGTGCTCAATATCATTATCTAGCAGGGAGATACAAATTAAAACCACAAAACATACCACTATCTTTTTAAAGAGTAAACTTTGAAAAATGAGTAAAATAAACCAAGTATGCTAGTGAGGCTGTTGCAGCTTCAATATATTGTTAGTGATAATGAGACATGGCATAACCCCTCTGAAAAACAATATCATATACAGTAAGAATTTGTAAAGTTCAACAAATACACACCAAATGACCCAGCCATCCCACTCTGTTATTTATGCTGGAGAAATGAAAATATGCAGTCACACAAAAGCCTGTTCTTGAATGTTTATAGCAATTCCATCCATAATCACCAAATTTAAAACAACCCAAATGTCCTTCAACAGTGAAGGGGGCAGGTGCAGTGGTGAGCGCCTGCAGTCTCAGATACTCAGGTGGTTGAGACAGAAGAATTGCTGGAGGCCAGGAGTTCTAGGCCAGCCTGGAGATATAGCAAGACTCCATCTCAGAAAAGAAAAGAAAAGGAAAACAGTGAATGAAGGAACAAACGGGTATGCCTATACAACTGAAAACTACCCAGCAATAAAAAGGAACAAACCATTGACACAGGCAACACCTTGGATGAATCTCAAAAACACTATGCGTAATAAAATGTCAGTCTCAAAAGGCCACATTTCTCATAAATCATTTATACAACATTCTTGGAAAAAAGAAGTTATAAAGACAGATCAGTGGTTGCCAGGAGATGGGGAGCAGTTTGAATAGAGAGGAAGTTTTCTGGGGAGTAGTAGAACTGTTCTGAGCCCTGATTGTGTCAGTAGATATACTATATATATATGTGTGTGTGTATATATATGTGTATGTATGTTCAAACTTTTAGAAATGTACTTTGAAAAAGTCAATTTTACTGTATGTAAACACTGAGTTAGAAGGTGACCATTTGATATATACATAGGTAAAGGATACATAAATATATGTAGAGAGAATAATTTAAACTCAACCATCACTGCAGAGATTGTTTAGAACTTTAAACCACCAACAAAAGTTTTTTGAGGTGCGGAATATTTTATCCCTGATGATGTTTAGCATTGCTAGGATGTGGTTAGAATTTTAAAACATCAGAACAACTTTTGGTGCATATTACTACCGTAAATTCTCTGCAAACAATGTGCTGTTTTATTGTCTACTCAGAGAAGGATCTCCCACCATCCCAACTCTGATACAACACTTTTCTGTGGTTCTGGGATAAAAATCAACAGGAACGAGAAACCGATCCTGGAGTTATAAACCAGTAGCCTGAAAGATGCTAGGGATATGGCCAGGGATTTGACAATGCCTCTATAGAAACTAATCTGCGTTTGAACAAATCAATTGTTTTCTATAAAGCTGTGTCTCCAATGGGGATATGAGGGTACACTTTAATATATATTAAGTATTAGGTAATATAAAGAAATTATTTTAATATTGATGGTGTATTGATGATATTATAGTTTTTAAGCAAATGTCATCTGGGTGTCGTGGAGCACAACTGTAATCCCAGAACTCAGGAGGCTGAGGCAGGAGGATTGTGAATTCAAGACGAGCCTGGGCTACATGTGAAACCCAGTGTCAAAAAAATGTTCTAGGTGCCAGGGGTGTGACTCAATAGTAGAACACTTGTCAATGCTCAACGCCACAAAAAAGAAGCAAGAGAAGGAGGGAGGGAGGAGGAGGGAGGAAGAAAGGAAAAAGGAAATGTCTTTATGTTTTAGAGATCCATATTATGTTTCACAAAGAAATTTCAGTATCTGTAATTTACTTTTAGATACATCAAGTAAAAAAATTCTGTGAAACAAATAGGGTAAAATGTTAATAGTTATTAAAGATATTATAAAATTGATTTCTACTTGCTCATACACTTGAAAATTTCATAATAAAATGTTTTCAAAATTTAAAAAATAAAATGGAATAAATAAAATATTGACTCTTTTAGTGCCAGAGTCAGTAAAGGCTCATTCCAGTAAGGTCCCATGACCAATTTATGGCCCATGGTGTGTCCTAAACGAAGACTCTGGAAGGCTGAAATGGACACACGTTCAGCTACCCTGAAAGTGAGGTTTCACAGGAGGCCCCAGCCCCTGCAGAAGCTGGTTGCAGAGAAGGTACCATTCTCCTGTTCCTTTGACCACACCCACTTCTCCCTTTCCTTCCTTACATACACACACGCACACACCGCACACACACACACCTGTTCGTGTGGTTTGATCGGCCCGAGCAGCCTCCGGTCCCATTTCAGGAGTGAAACCAAGGATTAGGCCCAGCCATGCAGTCATGAGATTAGTTCTGGATTAGAAGGGTGACAAAAGTATACTTAGTGAGCCAGCTCCAAGATGCTCTGTGTAACTATGGGAGGGAAAACAGAAGTGATGCCTGAGGCTACTGGTGGCCATGAAGAGACTTTCCTTACTTGGAGAAAGGCTGTCTGAGATAAAGCCAACGCAGAGTACAGCTGTCCCAAGAGGTAGAGAAAAGCAACTCAGTGGGTGGGATTTGAGCACCTCATTCCAGTTATTCTTGAGATACATGGGACATTTTGGTTGCAAAAGTCTTGAAGAAGAAGGAAGAGAAGGAAGAGGAATCAATTCCCTCTTTTCAAGTCAGTATGACTTGGGTGTCAATCAGTTGCAAAGAGTCTTGTCACATTCCTTGACCTATAATGCTATAAACTTCTACTTTCTGCCAGAATATCTGACTTAGAGCCCGAGTCAATGTGATACCTGAGGCCACAGTGAGGGGTGGACTCAATACACACACTCCAAGAGACTGTCCAACTGATCCGAGCCTCCCAAGGCAGCAGACATGTTACTGAAACTGTGCCACACCCTCCAGACCAACACATCCATGAGATAAATGCCGTCAAAAGTGCCTGGAGCCAAAGACTATCTAGCCAAGCTTTAGCCAAATTCCAGGTTCATAAAATCATAATGTAATATGGTACTTCTTGTTTTTAGCCACTAAATGTGAGGGTTATTTGTTATGCAACAATAGCTATCAGGAACAGGCAGCTAAAAGGGTGTGACTTAAATTGGGCAGTTGGGGAGTGCTTAATGTAGTATCTTTCCCTGTGTGTGTGTGTGTGTGTGTGTTGTTGTTTTCCTGGTAATGGGGATTGAACCCAGGGTCTTTGCACTAAGTGACATCCCCAGCCCCTTTTTATTTTGATACAGGGTCTTGCTAAATTGTTTAATTGCCCAAGCTAGGCTGCAACTTTCTATCCTCCCGAATCATCTCCCAAAGTGTGTGCCACCATGCCCAGCCCAGATGTAGTCTTTAATGGTACATGAAGCTTCAAGAAAAAAAAGTCAGCTGACCATGTGCACAAAGTAAAGACCATGAGAAGGACCTGTACAGTGAGGAGCCCTGAAGTTTCACTGGTGATCTTTACAGGGTACACGTTTTAAGAGCATGATTTTAAGAGGCCAGTCCTCTTAGCTTAAACAGAAATGGTGAGAGGCAGAACCTCAGTATCTGGGGTCTTAACCTGCCTCCTACGCCCACGGCCTCCACTAAGTGTCTGCTCTCCCATGGCCAGGCAGGGGATGGGGTAGGGAGTGGATGTAGTGGTCACCTCCCTCAGCTGAAGGCCCTGCTGCAGTCTGTGTCTTGACTCTCTCTGCCATTTGATGTCCACATCCAGAAACGCCAGAGGTCCTTCAAGTCCATGTTGAACACTGAGCCTTTCCTTCACCCTCCAATCTCGTCTCTGCCCAGGCGCTCACACCTCCAGGTACCACGGGAATCAGCCACAAGCCCCTCCTTCACTCATTCCCCTCCCTGCTGAACCAACCAGGCTGGAGGCTGGGCCCCAGCAGTTCTCAAAGGTTGGTCTTCTCTCCCTCTTCCTACTGCCGCTGACCATCTTTCCGCGCTATCATTGTTCACGGCTTTTCTTTCGAGGGATTCAGCCTTTTTCCTAATAACCTACCAAATCCAATGTGGATCTCACCGGGTTTGCCTGTCTCTCTCTGAACGCTCACCTGACCTCCAGGCATTGCAGGGGCTCTGCGACCGGGCTTGTGCCCGGCCCATCTCAGTGGCCTGTCCACCAGCTCCCTTCACCTGCTGTCAACCTGCCCCTCAGCTCCTCTCCCGAGGGTCTCAGCACCACACCCACCCCTCTGTCTCTGTGGCCCCGGGCACTGGGCAGAGTGTCTTCCCCTGTGAGCTCCAAAACCTGTAACACTTGAGAAGACTCACAGGCCCCTCCGTGCGGTTTCCTTCTCTGTTAGATGGGACAAGAACAGCCATGCTGAAGGACAGGAGGACTGCAATAGTGAACATCTACTGAGCAAGCCCTAGGCCTTTTTACACATGATCTCATTTAATCCTCGCAGCGCCCACAGAGACCGGCCCTACCATTAGCGCCGTTTACAGGACGCGGAGGCCGCGTGAAGCGCCGGTCGCCCGCTTTCTCGGGCGGCTCCGGACCGCCCGGCTGGGAGCAGAGGGTCCCCTCCGCAGGCCGCGCCCCGCCTCCACAGCACCCCGAGGCGGCGGGAAGAAGCCCGCCTGCTCTGGTGTATCCCAAGGCCCCAGAACCGGGTCTGGCTCAGGGTAAATACGCACTCCGTAAATATTTACCGACTGCAGTAATCCGTGAATGAATAACCCCAGCCTGGGGCAGGCCTGGCTCTCGGCTCCCGGTTCCCTCTCCTGCTCAGAGCTGGGTGCTGACGCAGAACAGCTCAGTACAGACCTGGTACACAGTAGGCGCTCAGTAGTGTGTGGAGCAAGAGGAGGAGGAAGAGAAGGAGGAAAATAATTTCTTCTTCCCACTCTCTGTCTCCCCAGCTGCCCAAGTCTGTGACTTCCTAGGGCCAAGGGCCCAGCCTGGCTTCAGGGTGAATTTGGAAATAAACGTGGATAGTGAAGGTCAAGGAGGGAACCCCGTTCCGTGTCCCCTCCAGGGAGGAAAAGAGAAAAGGTAGACTCGGCAGCGCTGTCCCCTAGGGCGAGCCCCGCCGTGCCGCACCCCACGCTCCTCCTCCCGGGCCCCACGTGTGTTCCCGGCCGCCGGGGAGGACCCTCACCTCCCACCTTTGTGCCACCTACGACCCGTGTGAGCGGCCGGCTCCGATCAGGGCTTGCCGGGGCCTGGAGGAGCGACCTGGGCCTTTCACGTGGGTCCTGCGCCTCTTCCTGACCACACAGCAGGGAGTGGGTCGGGGGCGCCGTGGGCGCAGGACTTGGCCAGGTTCCAGGGGCCTCCGCCGGGCTCCCCAGGCCATGGAAACTGGCCGGGGCGGGGAGGAGCGGAACCTGGGAACCGCGGCCCTCGGCTTCCACTGCTCCCTGGCCGAGCTGGTGGCAAAAGCCACCTGGGCTTTGCTACGGCCGGCCGCGTCCTCGCTCTGGTTCGCGTCGCGGGTATGCCAGCACCGGCCGCCCCGAAAGGGAAAGGCGAGCCAGGCAAGACAAGTGCCAGGACCACGCTGGACCTCATTTTCCTGTCCTGTGAAATGGGGCCGGCCATGAACAACTCTCCGGATTCGTCCCAGTTTGCTGTGAGGATACACTAAAAATAGCCTGCGAAGCTCCAGACGCTCGGCAATGAGCAGGGTGACCGCCGGCCTTGAGTTTGGCTCGAAAGAAGGCAGAAACCGAAGAGTCTCAGGGGACCCACAGCGGGTCCCATCCAACACCAAGAGGCCCAGACCGTCGTTTGCTGCCCTTGGGGAGCAGTGGGGGTGGGGGGAACCGCGGGGCAGGAGGAGGCCGGGAGACCTTGGAAGCTTGGGATGCGGCCTGGGTGCCGCGAAATCTGCACTTCCAGAAGCTGCGTGCTTTCTCCCGCCTTCCCCTCTTCTTTCTAACCCTTCCCTCGTCTCTTTCTCTCTGCACCTTCTTTCCTCCCTAGCTTCCTTCGCGTGTTCGTCCATCTCTCTTCCCGCATCTTTCTTCTCTCCTCCCCCTACTTCATCTCCTGTCACCCTCGCACTTTATAACCAAACCGCCAAACCCCCTTTCCAATTAAAGTGGAATTAGGCAACTCAATCAAATTAGTTCCCTATTAAAGCCCTTCTTTATTAAACCGTTTTCTTGTCCTGCTATTAAGTTTCGCAGCCTGGCGGAACTCGAGCCGGCCACAGAAGTTTACCTTAGGACGTCGGCGGTCTAGCCTAGGGGAGGGGGCACCCAGTTTCCTGGAGCGGGGGAGCCACCCTGCGGGGAGCGGGAGGAACGAGAGGGTGAAAAGGGGGTCAGCCCCAGCCGCTAATTTGCCGGGCTCTGCTCAGGACAAAAAGACAAGGAGGCAGTGGGCTGGAGCCTCAGCGCTCTCCTAACTCTGCTTCGGGCGAAGGCAGTGGCCCTCCGCCCCCAAATTAACGCCCGGGCTCCGGGCCCTGCGACCAGAACAATCGCTGCCCCTCTCCCCGGTCGTCACCTCCA
Source organism: Chinchilla lanigera (assembly GCF_000276665.1). Taxonomy (NCBI): domain Eukaryota; kingdom Metazoa; phylum Chordata; class Mammalia; order Rodentia; family Chinchillidae; genus Chinchilla; species Chinchilla lanigera. Next base: position 8,499,370 of record NW_004955464.1, on the reverse strand, counting down.
CTGTCCTTGGCTCCGAACCTAAGAATCAAGGGGCGCACTGTGCAATCCAGGCAGTACCCAAATCTGTGCCCCGGGGAGAGCCGAATGTGTGTCGCCAGCCTCGCAAGGCCCCCGGGAAGGCTCGGCCTGGGTCCGGGAGCAGCGGGCGTGGCGTGGTGACCCCGCCGCAGCTCCCCCCGGGGAACGAGGGCTCCCGGCTGCGCCGCGGGTGCGTCGGGGCGCGCTGGGCCGTGGAGCCTCGGGGCGCCTCGAGTAGGTTGCGCTCCCTACCCGAGGGTTGAGGCCAGGCCTGGGCAGGACCTTGGTCAAAGTGTTCCCTCACAACCACAGCCTCAGCGGTAAATATTTTTTTCTCTCCTCCGCCTGAGAAGGGGGACGGGATTCGGCGCTGTTTTCTTAGAAAATAACATTTATTTCTAGTCATATCTATGCAAAGGAAAGCACAAAGTGAACGGTTAGCTGCAGCAGTGTCTCTCGCTGCCGATCTTCGGCCAGGGCGCTTGGCGAGTCGGGAGGCGAGGGCGGCCGCGCGGTGCTTCTGGCTCGGCCGCAGTGGCTCTGTCCCTGCGTCCGGGCGCACCGTGGCAGCTCGTGAGGGAGAGGCCGGCCGCAGGCAAGGGGAGCGGGTGGGCAGGATTCGTCCCGAGTTTGCAGTATATTTAATCTATAAAACCTGATAAGGACAATGTGCGCGAAGTCTAATTTTTTCCATGTTGTTCTTTTTATGCTTGTTTTTGAATGTTTTTCACGTTAATACCGAGGTCACCTACAGATTACAATTAATAACTTAGAATTCCATTTTATAACATTATACACGGGCTTGTATATATATATGTATAGATTATATATAGATTTATACATATATAAAAACTCACACTGCACCAAGGAAACCCATGCTTATCGGCATAAGCAACAAAGAGAGCGACAAATACCGCAACAAGGAAAGTGCACCTTAGAACTCGTTTCCTTTTTTTTACAATTGATATCGATATATGTGTGTCCCAAAGACTCAACTCAGTGCCAAGAGATGTATATATCCTAAATTTATATTTGTTAGAATATTTTTTTTAAAAAAAAATTGAAAAGAGAGGGCCTGGGGAGACATAGAAGAGACTCTCCGAGTTGAGAGCGCAGCCGACGAGGTGAGCGCAGCTAAAGGAGCAGCGGAGCGCGCGGCGGCCGCCCCAACTCGCAGGAATCCTTGGCCCTTTGGAAAAGCGGCCGTGCGAGCCTGGAGGAGGTGTCCGGAGAGAGGCGAACACCCAGAGCGCACAGCCCTGCGAGCGCACCTGCGCCTGCGGCTGCTCCCCTTTGCCAGCCCTCACCCCCCGCCCAACAAAACGGCAAAGACTCCGGGAAGCAGGAGGACCCGAGCCGGGGCAGAGCGCGCGCCAAGGGCACAGGGGCCGCGGCCCGCGGGGACAAGGCCGGGTTGGCGTTGGGGGCCGCGGGGCCCTCGCCCTACTGCTTCTCGGGGGCGCCGTTGACCATGGGGCCGTAGAGCCCGCCGCCGTAGGTCGGCTCCTTGTGCACGGCGGCGGCGGCGGCGGCGGAGCGGTCGCGCATGAGGTCGCTGAAGGCGTAGTCCATGGGCGGCCGGAAGCCGAGCGTGGGCACCAGGCCGGCGGTGGAGTAGGGCGCCATGAAGGCCAGGCCGCGGCTGTGCGCCGCCGCCGCCGAGTAGGCCAGGCGCAAGGGGCTGAGGCCGAGAGGCGCGCCCAGCGGGTAGGCGCCCGCCTCGGCCCCGAAGTGACTGGCGTTGGGCTGCAGAGGCGAGAAGGCCGAGCGGCTGCTCAGCGAGCCCAGCGCCCCGGGCGCCATGGCGCCGGCCAGCAAGGGTCTGTGGTGCGGGG